>NC_087194.1:4672514-4692514 GCF_035594125.1 Scylla paramamosain
AGTTAGGGTGTTACTGTTAGGTGTTACTGGAACACTCGTGAAGGGAAATGTGCGTTGTGTGACAATTATTTGTTGTTGTTGTTGTTGATTTCATTGTAAGATAACACAGTACAGGGCGAAATTCATTTAGTGGCCCTGTGTGTGTGTGTGTGTGTGTGTGTGTGTGTGTGTGTGTGTGTAAACAGGATGAGAGAGAGAGAGAGAGAGAGAGAGAGAGAGAGAGAGAGAGAGAGAGAGAGAGAGAGAGAGAGAGAGAGAGAGAGAGAGAGAGAGAGAGAGAGAGAGAGAGAGAGAGAGAGTACACTTTATAGCCAAACTTTCAAACATGATTCCTTTGTTGTATATGAAAGGAGGAGTACCTGAGGATGATAGGAAAAACTTTCTCTTTAATCCTTGGTTACTTGCCTGACTACTAAGGTTTACACACACACACACACACACACACACACACACACACACACACACACACACACACACACACACACACACACACACACACATACACACACACTTTCTAACTCGCTAACTTCATCTGACCTCCGACTAAATTATGATCTTTGTGTGTGTGTGTGTGTGTGTGTGTGTGTGTGTGTGTGGAAGGGAAACTACTAGATTGGTGTGTGAAAGTAGTAGTGGTGAGAGTGACTTTGTTCATAGGTAGGTGAGCAGGTGTGTGTGTGCGTGAGAGAGAGAGAGAGAGAGAGAGAGAGAGAGAGAGAGAGAGAGAGAGAGAGAGAGAGAGAGAGAGAGAGAGAGAGAGAGAGAGAGAGAGAGAGAGAGAGAGAGAGAGAGAGAGAGAGAGAATTATTTTTAAGTATTAAGAAATGTATTTTAGAAGTATAGATGTGTGTGTGTGTGTGTGTGTGTGTGTGTGTGTGTGTGTGTGTGTGTGTGTGTGTGTGTGTGCTAATGTATCTTTTCACATGAACTTATAAACTGAAGAAAAAAGAGAAAAACTATATTAGGTAAAGAAATGAAGAATAAATATAAGAAAACGAAGAACAACAAGTAAGAACTAAAAAAAAAGTAAAACAGGTGAGTTAGAGAGAGAGAGAGAGAGAGAGAGAGAGAGAGAGAGAGAGAGAGAGAGAGAGAGAACGTTGCCAGGCTGAGCGAGAGAAAGAGAAAGTATTAGTAAGGAAGAGAAGGAAGGAGAGACAATGAAAGTGTGTGTGTGTGTGTGTGTGTGTGTGTGTGTGTGTGTGTGTGTGTGTGGCTAGGTCTTGCAGCCAGTAACGGGTTGGGCGGCTCCAGGTGAAGACTTGCGATCAGACTCTGTGGCTCAGGTGAGAAAATTACTTGCCTTCACCTTCATGATAGATTATTAGTTTATCTCTAACTCATTTATTGGCGGCGTGGCTCAGCATGCGGGCCGGTGATTGGCTTGCTAGGTGAAAATCGGTGTTCTTTTTTTGTTTTCAGTCTGTATGATGTATCAGTGACGGATGTGTGGTTGTGCGTGGGTAGTGAAGGTAAAGGACCATATTCTGAGTCACTGCTGCGCCGCATATCCACTGCTTTCCGAAGGCCCTACATGAAGCTACACGGAGCTTTAAAGGTGTTTTTTACATTTCTAGTGACAGATTAATAAGATTTCTATATTATTGACTGGAGAAATACTTGTGAGAACCCAGCTGATCATTTCTGTGGCCTTGGGAAATAGTCGTGATGAGACAGCAAAGCGTTTTTTAATATAGGACTAAGTTAATATGGTGAATACTTGTGTGTGTGTGTGTATGTGTGTGTGTGTGTACTAATCTCCCGGCTGTGTGGACTGAAGGATGAGCGGATGCGAATAAAAAGTCCAAGTTGCGGATGTTGATGCCGGATTCTTGCGTCTTATCGAGGCCAGCTTTGCGCTGACACCGCCGATCACCCTGCGTGCTGCGTGAGGCTGCGGAGGCTGCGTGAGGCTGCGGAGGCGAAGTGAAGGCTGCACCACCTGGTGATGCAATGCTGAGAGTTGCCATCTGAAACTTTTATTTTAAAACCCTGCCGCGCTGCACCTCCACTACTCTCAAAAAGGCTGTGGTTGAAGTTAGATGGGCTTTCAAGGGTGTTTTTACGGTTGTAGTGAGAGATCAACAAGATATTTACCTTATTAAGAGGAGTGACACACTTGAGAACCCGGCTGATTATCACTGTGACCTTTAAAATTTATCGTGCAAGCGTTTCTTACTACACTGTCCACTTCAGCTAGAGGAAATAAAGAGATGGCAACACTGACCGCCCTTAAGCGAGTATGCCACATCACTCATTGAGACACCGACTTCAGTGCAGGAATATACGTGCGTGTTTAAGTGAGAAAGTAAAAAAAAACAAAGAAAACCGCGTTAAACATCGCGTTGGAGGGAAGATATAAGATAAGAGGAGAAACACACTTGATACACGACTGTTTTGCAAGGCCACAGAGATCGTGTAAACAACATTTGGAGTGCTGATCCTTCTCTCAGTTGAACACGGAGCGAAAGATGCCACAGACTTCCCTACCACTCCTCGTGCCCTATTCATGACAGCGACATGTGCCACACCGCAGCGCCCATCACCTGCCTCCCACGCCACAATGCACACTAGGGGCCAGCGAGCATTGTACACCAGGCTATACCGCAGCGTCGCCAGAGGTTAGTGCGTAGGTATAGCACTTGGGGTGTTGTGTTGGTGGAGCACTGATGGACCCCGTGTGACCTTGAGTGGGAATCCCTTAACGTTTTCTCCTCCCACAACTTTCTGAGTGACGGCAGGGCGTGATTGGTGAGGTAGGCGAGATGTTCTGAGTTCCACGGTAGCACTACCCGCGTATTAAGAACACTGCTCCTTCACCGCGACTGTTTTTCAAGGCCACAGAGATGGTTGTCTGGGTTCTCAAGAGTGTTTTTCCTGTTAATTATGTAGAAATCATATTAATTTGTCATTTAAACCATAAGAAAATAAATATAACCGTGTAACTTCGGCCCGTGTTCAGAAACGCTCTGTCCTCTCATCCCGGCTGTTTTCCAAGACCATGATTATCCGGGTTGTCAAGAGTGTCTTCCTGTTAATAATGTAGAAATCTCATTTTGTCACTAGAACTATTAAAACGCCCCTTACAACCCGCGTCACTTGAGTTATAATCTTCTGAATGTATTGGAGCGCGGCATGGAAGTGTCTCAGAATATGGATGGTGGTGTGTTAACCCATATGAAATTCAAACCTGTTATCTTAAAGGTAAACGCGTTCTTGCTTCAGACCGTGCACAGTTGTCGCCAGAAGTGGTGTTACATTGCAGTGAATGTCATGTCTTTAACCCTTAGATTCCGGTGATTAAACTATTTTCCCATTTGCCATGACGGGTAAAAATCATAAACCTAGGAATTGTCAGAAGATTGTTTGAATACTAATACTTTTTTTTTTCTCTGTGTTATTCTGAATACAATGATGTACTTTGTAGCTCCATGTGATCTCTGAAAAGGTTAGTTACGGCTCATCAAGGATCTCGCTGTGTGATCCGTCAACCAGAAACAGCCCGGAGAACACACACACACACACACACACACACACACATAATAATAGGGAAGAATCTGAGATGCTTCCCTATTATCAGGCTGTCCGTGTCCTCCGCTCTTATCAGGTCCCTTGGCTCTTATCAGGGTGCTTTCCACACGGCGGGTCGCTGCGATTGCCGTGTCGCACTCAGAATGGGAGAATAGCTTAGTTACCGCTAAATATACAGAGCTAGTGGCAATATTACGGGTGGAAGTAGATGCCAGACACTTCCACGCGCCATCTGACTCGAGAAACCGCGCTTGGAGCTCAAAATTGAGACGCGAATATTCTTAATTACGGGAACGATCGCCGTCGCTACGGACGCACTGATGCAATCGTTCATATATGATCACCGGAATGAAAGGGTTAATCCTTTCCATTCCCGTGTTTGTCCGTTGACCTTCCTAGCAGTGTGAAAATTGTTTGCACGGAGAGAAAAGCGAGAAAACACAAAGTTGATTTTGTCTTTTCGCGCTGCAGAGGTATTTACGAGAGATCAACACGAAAAAATAGCGTCCAGTAAGGTTAGGCATTGGGGAACACTTGTTTGGTCCGTGAAGGGATCAAATCGCATACACATTAATATATGGATTGGTTCACAGCATTACATTATCTGTGAACAAGAATGATAATATAACTTGCAGCTGCTGTAGTGGATTGAGTGGTGGCGCAGTGTGCAGTGAGCGTGGAGTTTTGGAAGTCGAACAAATTGCCTCACTGACTGATGACATGTTTTACTAACAGCTCCGGAAAGACCAAGATGTGATAAATAAGGGCTGATGCCGAATGCTTGTTCGTTATTACTGCTGCTGCTGCTGGTGCTGCTACAACGACAACAATAACAACAAAAGCTACTACTACTACTACTACTACTACTACTACTACTACTACTACTACTACTACTACTACTATTACGACTATTACTAATACTACTTCTACTTGTATTATTATTATTATTATTATTATTATTATTATTATTATTATTATTATTATTATTATTATTATTGTCGTTGTTGTTGTTGTTGATGTTTTTAGAGTATTGTGTGTGTGTGTGTGTGTGTGTGTGTGTGTGTGTGTGTGTGTGTGTGTGTGTATCAATTATGGGACAAGTGTGAATGCAGCAGCCACCTGTGCTGGAGTGTCGGCATGCACAGCTGCTGCACACGTGCGTACATATTACAATTAGTGGCAATCTTTGCAGCACAGCACAGCTTCTTCCTGGTCTGCTCCCTGGCGCGCGTGATACGCCGCAACGCCACACCGATGCGCTTCTTGGCGGTGATAACAGCGGTGGTGGTGGTGGTGCTGGTTGTGGTGAATCTGGCCTCTCACCACGCTCATGCTACTGCCACTACTGCTAACTTCTTCAAGTGAGTGTGCGTGTGTGTTATGCAGTATCGGAGTGATCAAGTAATGCTGTATTCATACACTACATCTGCCGCTCCCCTCCTGCAGGATGCCGGCGCCGTGGGGCTGGCGGTGCGAGGACGGGCGCTGCGTGAAGCACGCGGCGGCGGGCGGCTCGGACCTGGTGCCCCTCAACCAGTGCAAGCTGACGTGCGGGGGCGCGGGCGTGCTGTGGCCGCTGCCCGCCTCAGCCTCCGTGGGGCGTCGTGTGTCGCTGTTCCTGCCGCAGAACGCTGCCCTCAGGCCCACGTGCCCCGCGCAGGTGTGTCCGCTGCTGCAGGAGGCCTTCGTGCTGTTCCGCGACGCCCTGCAGCGCTACCACCCGGACTACACCAGCGGGGAGGCGCCGTGGGCGGGCCCCTGGGACGCCGCCACCGAGGCGCACGCGCTGGTGGTGGCGGTGACGGTGGAGGGCGCGCAGGCACACCTCACGCTGGACATGGACGAGTCGTACAGCCTGTCCGTGAACACGTCCGCCGACGGCGCCGTCACCACGGCCACCATTGTGGCGCCCACCTTCTTCGGGGCGCGCCACGCCCTCGAGACGCTCGCGCAGCTGGTGGACTACCACGAGACGCGCGACGCGCTCATGGTGGTGCAGACGGCGGCGGTGACGGACGGGCCGGCGTTCGCGTACCGCGGGCTGTTGGTGGACACCTCGCGTAACTTCGTGACGGTGGCGGCGCTGCGGCGCACGGTGGACGCGATGGCCGCCAGCAAGCTGAACACCCTGCACTGGCACATCACGGACTCCCACTCCTTCCCGCTGGCCCTGCGCTCCCTCCCAAACATGGCCTACTACGGCGCCTACTCCGCCAGGCAGGTGTACACGCCGGCGCAGGTGCGCGACCTGGTGCAGTACGCGCGCGTGCGCGGCGTGCGTCTGCTGCCCGAGCTGGATGCACCCGCACACGTGGGCAATGGCTGGCAGTGGGCCGAGAAGGAGGGACTGGGCCGACTTGCAGTGTGTGTCAACCAGGTGAGTATATTCAGTCCTGTACCTCTGTGAGGCAGGGTGTGGCTGGGTGGAACGGGCTGGTGGAATGAAATCCTTTCGTGTTACTGTACTGAAATCCCTGTTTGCTCGAATCGGCTTCCACGGTGCCAATCCCTTACAGGAGCCGTGGCAGGAACTGTGTGTGGAGCCTCCGTGCGGGCAGCTCAACCTAGCCAACCCTGCAATATACGACATCATTGGGCAGATCTATGAAGAGATGTTGGACATCTTCGCTCCTGTCGACATATTCCATTACGGCGGGGACGAGGTGAGTGTGGGACAAAGAAGGGAGGGAGGGAAGGAAGAAGGATAAGATAAAGAACGAAATCGGAGGAAAACTATATAGCACTTTCACCTTCTGTCTTTATTCGAACAGTTTTTTGTCTGTTTTATATTTATTTCTTCTAACTTTATCTTGGATGGGACGTCCTCGCATGAGTGAACCATCACTCACTACGTCGGACACCTGTGCCACCCTTCACACGTAGGCTGTGGCTGTACGTAAGGGTGTGTTGATGGTCCTCCACACCTGAAAAATTGATTAACACGCAGGAGCATTCACCACACGTAGGGGCACATCTGTGGTTATTGATTGCCAAAATTATAACACTTCACTCTCCCAACAGGTGAACCTGAACTGCTGGAACTCGACGCAGGAGATCAACTCTTGGATGACTGCGAACGGCCACGGCGTGGACGAGGAGGCGTACTACAGGCAATGGGCGGTGTTCCAGGAGAAGGCGCTGCAGCTGCTGCAGAAAGCTGCCAAGGGGCGGAAGGTGGAGGGAGTTCTGTGGACCTCGGAGCTGACCAAGCCCGGCAGACTGAATCTGTCCCACAACTCCTCGCAGTACATCATCCAGATCTGGAGCACGCAGGACGACCCGGTCATCGGGGAGATGCTCGCCATGGGGCACAGACTCATCTTCAGCAACCACGATGCCTGGTACCTCGACTGCGGCATGGGGGCGTGGGTGGGCGATGGGAACAATTGGTGCAGTCCTTACAAGGGGTGGCAGACCGTATATGACAATAGCCCTCATGCCATTGCCACGAGCCTGACAGGCTCTCCTAACACAGAGCTCATCCTTGGGGGAGAGGCCGCCCTGTGGACCGAGCAGGCAGACACCAACACTGTGGATGCCAAGGTACGGATATGAATTGACATCAACCTTAACTATTTCTATTTACTTCTGTAACATTCGCAGCCTTAGGGCAAGTTTACAATCTGTGGAGTATCATCTCTTCCTCTACTAAGCCTCATCTTTTCTTGGGTGTATGGGACAACTGACAGGAAGCCCTTCTCAGTTCCCTCCTACATTCTCTATCTTGACTTTCAATCCAAAGATGCATGTTCCGTTTTTGTACACAACAATTCAATTTGCTCTCGTCCCCACGCCCTTGAGTGTTCCAAATTATTTACCATCGAGTTCAGATTTCAGAGCCACTCCCAAACTAAATTCATGTGCTGTATACCTCTCTCCTAACTCTTCAGACTATTGAAAATTCTTTTGACTGTTCAGCTTTCAAAGTGATGCACATTCTGTCTTCCCAGTGTTCACCACCAGCTTTGGCTTTCATCTCTCTTCACTAACTTACCCGGTGAACTTGCCTTTAACTTTGCTACTCTCCACGACCTCTAAATAGTGTAGCAACCTGACTACACTTGTGTCCACGCAGGTGTGGCCGCGCGCCGCAGCGCTGGCGGAGCGTCTGTGGAGCAACCCGTCCACCTCGTGGCAGGAGGCAGAGACTCGCTTCATCCACCACCGGCAACGCCTCGTGCAGCGCGGCGTGCAGGCGGAGCGAATACAGCCCCAGTGGTGCCACCAGAACGAAGAACTCTGCTACCTCTAGTGCCAAAGCAATGCCATTGTAGGATACCTTGTGAAGACCCTCCAGGTGGTGTAGGTAAGGCATGCGGTGTCACCACAATAAGGTATGCCCCTGCAGTGTGTGAAAGAGACTCTCCTTGTTTTGCCAGTGTTTAGAGATCTCACGCTTAATGTAATGTAGTTTGTAATTCCTTAGAGTGGCTTAGCTCTGTCTTGCCATGTGTAGTCCTGATGGCTCCTTGCACCTCTACTTGTGTTTTTGTCTCCTTGTAGCTTTCCTTGTGTTCTTGCAGCTTCCTGTATATTCTTATGTTCTTGTGCTGTCTAGGGGAAGAACTGGTCCTGTCTATACGTAGCTGTGAGTGTTTTGTTACCCATTTGTTCTTACCTTTTTGTACTTTTACAGAATTGAGTCAAGCTCGTAATGTCCCGGCTTCTGAAGTTAATGTGGAGTTTTCGGAACTAAACCGCTAGATGTCGTTGCTGCTCATCTAACTGTAGGAAAGAGAGCTAAGATATTGTTGTAGTAAATCCCAGGTGCGTAAAGATGCATAGAACATTGATCATCATGATACTATTGAAATGAGGTATCGACTTTTCAATATCCGGTATGGATAATATTGAGAGAATGTGGTCAAATTAATTGTTTTTTGTGTGATTATCGAGTAAACTGCTAGCATTATCTTAAACAAAGCATATTACAAGTATAAAAACTAATGATTTGGACAAAGAAAAAATAAAAAAAAAATCACACTGTACTATATAGCATGACACAACCTACTCACTAACATCGTGATATATGGCTCTAGTTTTTTTTTTTTTTTTTTTTTTTTGTGGGTATTTTAGCATCCCTCTCACGAAGCGAGTGACAAGGCAAAGTAATCGAGAACCAAAACAAACATCTCTCAGGCGATCCTTGAGTGACAGGAGAGGAGCACAGGAAACTCTTTCACCAGTTTTGTAGTGGAGATGGGCACCGCACCAACATTCAACTTCTTGTTCAACAACGTATTCTAAGTTCAACCAGCGCGGCCGAGTCAGGTGTTTGTTTTGGTTAGAGATACAGCATTACTATCGCCTGGACACTCGAGTTGCCAATTTTTTTTTTTATTAAAATTGCTGTTTCCATAAACTAGGAAGGAGATCTATGTAATTTGGACTTTTGACTGTCACAGACATGTTGCCTTTATGTTTACTGTCGTCTAGATTAAGACGTTTCCAATCAAGAGTGTATTCATTTGGAGATCTTAAGATGACCAAATAAATCTAAATGCCGATTCACTAGAAAATCAACTTATATACATTTGTTCATGAAAAGATCTTGATTTTACTTGTGTTACTACTTAGAAGGGATTACGTAGAAAAATATATTATATAAGCCCATTGCATCTTCATGTAAATAGAATAACACTGTAGCTATATCTGATATTGCTTATACTCGTATGTGAGAGAAGAGTTTGTCTGTGCTGCCACCTGCTGACAAACACTAGTTCTGAAAACTCCCCATTGATTATATAGATCTTTAAAGCTGTGGATGCTCCTTGCACACACAGCTTCGTCAGTCAATGAATGTGTGTGTGTGTGTGTGTGTGTGTGTGTGTGTAGCTGGAGGGAATGGTCACACGTACTGGTAGATCGAGATAATTATAGACGTATCGTTCACTTTTCCTTCTAACCTTTGCTCCTCCTTTGTACTTTTCTCTGTCACTCTTTCTTGCATCCCTTCTCCTTCCTCCCTTGTTTGACTCGATGGGACTAGACTGACAAGTGACCCCGCGAGAGAGAGAGAGAGAGAGAGAGAGAGAGAGAGAGAGAGAGAGAGAGAGAGAGAGAGAGAGAGAGAGAGAGAGAGAGAGAGAGAGTGTGTTAACGGTTTGCTTTCTTTTTTTTTTTTTTTTGACTTTCACTTTGTGTGTGTGTGTGTGTGTGTGTGTGTGTGTGTGTGTGTGTGTGTGTGTGTGTGTGTGTGTGTGTGTGTGTTTAAAAGTGTGCGTACCAAAATGGATGATAGGTTATTATTATTATTATTATTATTATTATTATTATTATTATTATTATTGTTATTGTTATTGTTATTATTGTTATATTATTATTATTATTATTATTATTATTATTATTATTATTATTATTATTATTATTATTATTATTATTATTTGCAGTAGTAGTAGTAGTAGTAGTAGTAGTAGTAGCAGCATCAGATATTTACACTTTGAAAGAACTAGTATTTTTTCTTTTTTTCTGTCTTTCCTCTTTTCTGCAATAAACTTGATAAAAAAAAACGATTTATTATTTAGAGCGAGCATTTTCTATCTGCTCTTTCTTTTCAACCTTCATATGATGAACGAGAGAGAGAGAGAGAGAGAGAGAGAGAGAGAGAGAGAGAGAGAGAGAGAGAGAGAGAGAGAGAGAGAGAGAGAGAGAGAGAGAGAGAAATGTGTCACTTTTACCTGTTTAACGAGGGTCAGATAAGATCAGAGGATAAAAAATATGCGATCTAGTTGTCTGTGATCAACAGTCACAACAATGCGTAGAGGACAGAAGTAGAACAAATTGTGCATGTGTCGGATCAGTCTCAGGTTTGGGGCAGTCAGGCCGCCATTCGGCCAGCGTGTGTGGGCAAGTGTCAGGTCAGGCCACGGTCCTCACCTCGTCACGGAAGAGAGCGGAGGCTTCTCGCTGCTGTGCGTCTCGAGGAGGAAAGGAACTTTTTGGTGGAATTTATTGAAATTTACAGAGACAGTCCTTGCCTTTGAAAGATTAAGAGCAAGAAGCACTCCGACAGACATGAGAAGCAACGAGCTGCTGGAGCACAAACTGAAGGAAAGAGATCACACTGCAACCACACACACTGCCGCCACACACACACACACACACACACACACACACACACACACACACACACAAAAAAAAAAAAAAACAAACAAACACAAGGAGCTCAGAACTGAGAGCGGGTCTTCGGGCTTCGTGCTGCCTGAATCGTGTATGGACGCTACTTTTTATTTATTTATTTATTTATTTATTTATTTTTGTGAATCTGGCCTGAGCGTGTGTGCCAGCCTTCTTTTAAGATTAGTCTACAGGCGTATTAAAAGTTCCCAGGTGATATTAAAGTTATATTTCGCGCATGTCAGACCTCATCCAGGTCATGATGTGCTGTTTGTTCCCACGATGCAGGCAGGGTGGAGGCGTGGTGCAATCACTACAGAGGAGAGTGACTCAACATGCTGCAGGGGATGAGGGGTGTTCCTTACTAGAGGAGATTAAATCTTTTCAATTCACATTCTTTAGAGAATTGCAGGTTAGGAGAGGGTCCGATAGGTTTTGCAGTGTCATAAACGATATATAACAAAGGTGACAAACAAAAGCCTCAGAGTCAGCAATAACGACAGAACAAAAAATAACGGGTTAAGGTTTGATAAAGTTAAATTTGAAAAAAAAAAAAAAGAGAACATAAGAACAAGAAATAAGGGAAGCTGCAAGAAGCGAGCAGGCTTACACGTGGCAGTCCCTGTATGAAATATACCTACCTATTTCCATCTATTATTCCCATCCATAAACCTGTCTAATCTTCTCTTAAAGCTCTCTAGTGTCCTAGCACTAACAACATGATTACTGAGTCCGTTCCACTCATCTACCACTCTATTTGAGAACCAATTTTTTCCTATCTCCTTCCTAAACCTAAATTTTTCAAGTTTGTACCCGTTATTTCTTGTTCTTCCCTGGTTGCTGATCCTAAGAATTTTGCTTACGTCCTGCTTGTTATAACCCTTATACCACTTAAAGACTTCTATCAGGTCCCCTCTTAACCTACGTCTCTCTAAAGAATGTAAATTTAACAGCTTCTATCTCGCCTCGTAAGGAATACTCCTCATCCCCTGTATCCTTTTAGTCATTCTCCTCTGTACTGATTCTAATAGACCTATATCTTTCCTGTAATGTGGGGACCAGAACTGCACAGCGTAGTCTAGATGAAGTCTGACCAGCGCCAAGTATAACTTTAATATTACTTCCGACCTTCTACTTTTAACACTCCTAAAAATGAATCCTAGTACCCTATTTGCCCTGTTTCTGGCCTCTGCATAGGTAGGAAGGAATTGATTCTTAAATAGAGTAGTAACTGATGGAATAGACTCAGTAAACCCGTTGTTAGTGCTGAGTCAATGGGGAACTTTAGAATGTTAGACAAATTCACAGACTTAGATGATAATTCGATATAGGCAGGCATGTTTCTCACAGGGACTGCCACGTGTAGACTTGGCGGCTTCCTGCAGCTTCTCTTGTCTTCTGTTCTTACGCAAAAACTGTAAGCAACATCAGGACTCCTCTCAAACCACTGATCCCAGAGTAAACTAGAAGAGTTCGCCCTAAAAGATTCATTTTCTGTTGAGATATTTTAAGGAGAAACTCGTACAAAAATATGAAAAAAGTTGAATTCAAGCTAACTTGGTGTTATTTCCTCATATATTACCCAGTGTCATCACCTTTCCCTTTCCCCTCCTCTCTTGTCCCTCCACGACCATCACTCCACTAAAGATAAACTGATGTTGCCGAGAAATGGCCGCCATATTAAAGAAAACACGCCGCACATTTCAGAATAAAATAGTTCCACCTTAAGATTGAGATGGTGCCGTTTTCTGAATATTTTCCTTCCCATCCTCCCCATCACCCCATCCTTGCCTTCCTTCCACCCCTTCCCTTCCTTTCCCTTTCCCTTCACCCCTTCCCTCCCCTGTCCTCCCATTTCTTTACTTCCTTTCCCTTCTCCTGCCTCCCATTCTCTTCTCTTCCCCTCCCTCCATCTCTTCCTTTCTATTCATCCCTTCTCTTCCCTTCCCCCTCTTCCCTTCCCTTCTCTTCTCTTCCCTTCCCCTACTCCTCTTCACTTCTTTTTATCCCTTTCCTTCCTCCCCATTCTTTCTCTCCCCTTTCCCTTCCCTTCCCTTAATTTTAATCCTTCGTCATAAACTTAGTACTATTTCTCTTCTTTATTATTTAACTACTATTTTAAGCAATAATCTCCCTCGTCTTTGTATGTATTTATTTATTTTTCTATTCTTACATGTGTTTATAGAAGTATGTATGTATGTATGTATGTATGTATGTATGTATGTATGTTTGTTTATGTAAATCTGAAGTGATTATCGTAATATCTGTTTCGATGTTTTGATTTTTTTTTTTGTTGTTTTCAATTTATTTTCGTTTATCTATTTGTTTATTTTTATTTTATGTTTATTTTTATGGGTGTTGGGTATCAGTAAAGGTTTGTTTGTTTGTTTGTTTGTTTGTTTTAGGTTTGGTCTCTCTCTCTCTCTCTCTCTCTCTCTCTCTCTCTCTCTCTCTCTCTCTCTCTCTCTCTCTCTCTCTCTCTCTCTCTCTCTCTCTCTCTCAACGAAATCAAGGAAACTGAGCCGGAATAAAAAAAAATATTGTTGATGGAAAAATAAAACAATGTAGAAATAAAAATATGGAAAAAAATAATAAGCATGAATCTCTCTCTCTCTCTCTCTCTCTCTCTCTCTCTCTCTCTCTCTCTCTCTCTCTCTCTCTCTCTCTCTCTCTCTCTCTCTTTCTCTCTCTCTCTCTCTCTCCGTGATGCTAAAAGGACACCTCGGGATAAAGCTTGAAAGTGAAACGGGGGAAGGTGCCTTTTTAAAACAACAGAAAATAAAATAAGGAGAAAAAATCCGCCTGTTGTCATCAAGCGGGACCAACTATCGTACACAAGAGACATGAATATCGTACGTGCCTTAAATGTAAACAGAGGGAGCGAGAAAGTTAAGTCTCTCTCATTGTTTTATCACTACCCTGCCTCTCCCTTGACTTTGCGTGTTTGTATTGGTGTGGAAGAGGGCGTGACGAGGGGGCCGAGAGCAGGATAGGAGATGGGTGGTGTGGTGGTAGACGTATGGGGTTTCAAGATACTTATCGTTCAGTTTTTGACTCGTTTATAACTCTTTGGGGGCTGGTACCTCTGTAGGCCTTCTTTTTTTTTTTTTTATCTCTCTCTGAATTTTGTTGCCCTTGGCTGGTGCCCCTCCTACACACACAAAAAAAAAGAAAAGAAAAAGATGAATGTAGATGGAATAATGGAGAGATGGATAAGTAGATAGATAGATAGACAGATAGGCAATTGGGTAGATAGATAAGTAAATATAGGTGTATACATACAGAAAGAGCTAGGCTGATAGACAGACAGATAGACAGATAGATTAAGGTGACCAGAGCCCATCTTTAGGCGGGACAGTCCAGCTTTTTCAACGTCTGTTCCGCTTGTAGCAAAATGTCCCGCTTTTTTAATGTTTGTCCCGCTCTTCCCTGATCGCCCCACTTCACATGTAAAACTGATGACACTATGTAACAAAATTTCACTTTTGTCTTGTCCTTTGGCCCCAAACCATAATTTTTCAGTTCTTTCCATCCAAACAAAATAGAAAAGTTATTTTGATCCTGAAACTTTGCTTTTGTGGTTAGAACAATGAATTTACATTTTTGCCTTATTTCATTATAGTATGTGATGGGTTATTGTTGGTTTTCATGTCAGGTAAAGACCTTTGAAAAATCTCAATTGTTTATCTAATTGCATTTGAAATGTTGCAAATAAGTTAAAACAGTGAAAGAAAGAATATAAAGTGTTCTAAAGATTTTTAGTCTTAATACGATCATTCTTGAACTGACCAGATCTAGCAAGAAATTTTTCATATTTGGAAAAATTTGCTTACATTTCAGAAATCTTCTGAAATCTTTCAGAATTTTCTACCAGGCACTTTTAGAAGTTTCTAGAACATTTTAGAACATTTTATTCAATGTAAATATTTCAAGAATATTCTAGAACTTTCTAGAATACAATAGAAATATGTAAAAATATCAAGAATTTTCTAGAATCTACAAGAATTTTCTAGAATGATTCAGAATATTCTAAAATAGGTTCAAAAATATTCTAAAAAGACTGGGAACATTCTGGAACACATTCTAGAAAGACTAAGAATATTCTAGAGTACTGCTTGACAATATAAGATTAGGGGCTTGCAATCCACCAATCAGTTATGCTTTGGCTGCCTGAGAAGACACATCACAAGAGGTGACATGACATCAAGAGGCTGCAGTCATTCTCCAGATGCATTCTGCTACATATGTGGTCAATTCATCAAGACAAGAGCAAAGAAGTTCTCAGTGACAGCATCTGAAAAAATCTGTGAAGCTTACAAAGCTTATTTTGCTGTGCCAATTTGGGACCAAGACAAGACCTGGGCGCCTCGTTTTGCTTGTGAGCATTGTAACAGAACACTAGAAGGTAAAATAGCTGTTTGTTTTTCAAGAGTAAAATCCAATTAAGAATTAAGAATAAAAATAAAATACGTTTAACAGAAACTCATACTGTTGTTCTTTTACAGGATGGTATAGAGGGGAAAACAGAGCCATGAAATTTGCTGTTCCAAGAATATGGCGTGAAGCTACTGACCACTCAACTGACTGCTTTTTCTGCATGGTGGATCCTTCCAAGCGCAGATCTGGGAAAAATGCACCTGCTGTTTTGTATCCAGACATTCTATCTTCCATTGCACCAGTACCACACAGTGATGATCTTCCAGCTCCTCCATAAAGAAGTCGACTATCAGAAGAAAGCAGCAAGTCAGAAGATGAGCTAAACAGAAAGGAAGACTGTGACATCACTGATACAGTTGTAGTTGGGAGGAATCCTTACTACCCAAACCAAAGAGACCTCAATGATCTCATCTTGGTTCGGCAAAGTCACATGGTGAGCTTTGATTTCAAGGCTGAAGGAATGGGATTTACTTGATGACAGTGTGTGAGTGACCAGCCAAAGAAAACGTCACAAACATTTCTCCTGCTTCTTTGCAAAGGAGGACAGGCTGTGCTGCTGCAGTGATGTATCAGGCTTGTCTGATGCTATTGGAATTGCTTGCAATGCAGATGAATGGAGACTCGTCATTGACAACTCCTCCAAAAGCCTGGAAGCTGTACTTCTGCACAGTGGAAACAAGTATCCATCTCTGCCTCTTGCTCATTCTGTGCATCTTAAGGAGGACTGCAGCAGTGTAGAGCTTCTACTGGAAACTTTGAACTACAACAAGAATGGCTGGGAAGTTATTGGAGACTTCAAGATGGTGGCTTTCTTGATGGGACTGCAAGGAGGTTTTACAAAGAATCCCTGTTTTCTTTGCCTTTGGGACAGTAGAGACAGAGCAACACATTACCAGAGAAAGCACAACAGTGGGAGCACACAATATCAAACATGAGCCATTGGTGAATCCTCAAAATGTTTTGTTTCCTTCACTACACATTAAACGGGTCTCATGAAACAGTTTGTTACAGCTCTTGACAAGGAGTCTGCTGCCTTCATATATCTTCAAGACTTCTTTCCTAAGCTTTCAGAGGCAAAGGTGAAAGCTGGTATCTTCACTGGACCACAAATGAGTAAAATTATGGAGTACTCAGAATTTCTACAGAAGCTCACAGAAAAGGAGAAAAAAAACTTGGGAGTGTTTCATTGGTGTAGTACAGGGGTTTCTTGGCAACAACAAGGCTGTTAACTATATGGAACTGGTTGAAGCTTTAGTGAAAAGCTATGGTGAGATGGGCTGCAGAATGTCCTTGAAGGTCCATATCCTAGATGCTCACCTCGACAACTTCAAGGAGAATATGGGAGCATATTCAGAGGAACAAGGGGAGCGCTGCCACCAAGATATAATGAACTTTGAACAGAGGTATCAGGGATCCTTCAATGAACACGTGATGGGAGACATTTTGGGGCTTATACGTGAAAGTGATTTGTTGTGTTCACGCAAATCAAGAAAAAAAAAAATGTTCATATTTAATAAAAAAAAAATTAGTTTAAGAAGTTTTGAAATAAATTTGTGTCATTTGAATTCTTTTTTGTTATCTGTCCAAAAATGGTGAAATTTAGCTATTTTGGAGCAAAAAATCATTCTAAAACCACAAAAGCAAAGTTTGACAGGAATAATGGACATTTTCTATTGTTTTGCAATGAAAAGAGTTGGAGAATAACACTTGCTTGTCAAAGACAAAAACTGTGTTACACAGTGGAGCAGCAGCAGCAGCAGCAGCAGCAGGAGGAGGAGGAGGAGGAGGAGGAGGAGGAGGAGAATACTTTATCACCATCAACAATACAATCAACACCAATATTACCAAATTTTCTCTCTCTCTCTCTCTCTCTCTCTCTCTCTCTCTCTCTCTCTCTCTCTCTCTCTCTCTCTCTCTCTCTCTCTCTCTCTCTCTCTCTCTCTCTCTCTCTCTCTCTCTCTCTCTCTCACACACACACACACACACACACACACACACACACACACACACACACACACACACGAGTACACTACGAAGTTCATATACAGCTAATGAAGTAATAAAGTTTGATAAGATTATAATCTCATCAAACTTTATTATTTGATTAGCTGTATATGAACTTTGTAGTGTGGGTTTGTATGTCTGGAGAGAGAGAGAGAGAGAGAGAGAGAGAGAGAGAGAGAGAGAGAGAGAGAGAGAGAGAGAGAGAGAGAGAGAGAGAGAGAGAGAGAGAGAGAGAGAGAGAGAGAGAGATTTGGTAATAATGGTGTTGATTGTATTGTTGATGGTGATAAAGTACTCTCCTCCTCCTTCTCCTCGTCCTCCTCCTCCTCCTCCTCCTCCTCCTCCTCCTCGTCCTCCTCCTCCTCCTCAATATATTCTTCCCATTCTTATTTTACTAGTTCTTCTTGTTCTTAGTGTATTTTTTTCTGTTCCTCTTGTTATTGTCATTCTTCTCCATCTTTTTCTGTTCACTTTGTATGGGTGTACAGTAACTTCATGCACCCATACACTGTGGCTGCTCGCGTGACTTGACCCCATGACCCCATCTCCTCATCACCCCTTCAGTCAGTCGTGAGGAAGCCAGTCACGGATGTCGAGGTGAGGAGGGAAGGATCAGGGAAACTTTCTCCACTATGTATAACTTTATCTCGTCAGTGTGCAACCAGCCTCGTCTTGCATGATCGCTCCTTGCTTCGCTGCCGCCGCCACCCCCGCCTCTTTATTCTTTAGTAGGTTTCCTAGACGAACACACGGGTTTATGTTCATTGTGCATTGTGCAGACTCACAGCCTCACACTCTCACAGCCTCATACCTCACAGCCTCACAGCCTCACAGCCTCACAGCCTCACAGTCTCACAGTCTCACACCCTCACAGCCTCACAGCCCCACACCCTCACAGCCTCACAGCCCCACAGCCTCACACCCTCATACCTCACAGCCTCACAGTCTCACAGCCCCACAGCCTCACAGCCTCACAGCCCAACAGCCTCACAGCCCCACAGCCTCACAGCCTCACAGCCTCACACCCTCACAGTCTCACACCCTCACAGTCTCACAGCCTCACAGCCTCACAGTCTCACAGCCTCACAGCCCCACAGCCTCACAGCCTCACAGCCTCACACCCTCATACCTCACAGCCTCACAGCCTCACAGTCTCACAGTCTCACAGCCCCACAGCCTCACAGCCTCACAGCCTCACAGCCTCACAGTCTCACAGCCTCACAGTCTCACACCCTCACACCCTTACAGCCTCACACCCTCACAGCCTCACAGCCTCACAGCCTCACAGCCTCACAGTCTCACAGCCTCACAGCCTCACAGTCTCACAGCCTCACAGCCTCACAGTCTCACAGCCTCACACCCTTACAGCCTCACACCCTCACAGCCTCACAGCCTCACAGCCTCACAGTCTCACAGCCCCACAGCCTCACAGCCTCACAGCCTCACACCCTCACAGCCTCACAGCCTCACAGCCCCACAGTCTCACACCCTCACAGTCTCACAGTCTCACAGCCTCACAGTCTCACAGCCTCACAGCCTCACAGCCTCACACCCTCACAGCCTCACAGCCTCACAGCCTCACACCCTCACAGCCTCACAGTCTCACAGCCTCACACCCTCACAGCCTCACAGCCTCACACCCTTACAGCCTCACACCCTCACAGCCTCACAGCCCCACAGCCTCACAGCCTCACAGTCTCACAGCCTCACACCCTCACAGCCTCACAGTCTCACACCCTCACACCCTCACAGCCCCACAGTCTCACAGTGTGCAGAAAAGGGCGTGCAGGGTCATCCTTGGCCCTGCATACACCACCTATGAAGAAGCCCTGACCACCCTGAGTCTGTCCAGAATATCCACCAGGCACCGAGAGGCTCTGGAGAAGTTTGGGAAGGGACTACTGCATCATCCGCGTCTCAGAGACATGCTGCCGCCCGACGCGCCTCGCCCTGTCCGTGCCACCAGACACCACAACAAAATAACGCCCCTGAAGGCGCCGCGCACGGACCGGTACAGACTCAGTGCGATTCCCACCATGGTGCGAGCCATCAATCAATAGTATATCCCTCCTAGATTAGTCTTACCGTTAGGATTAATGTTAAGTTTTTCCCCATCCCCTATGTACATTTTCAGTTTGTCAACTGCCTAAATAATAAACCGTTTATTATTATTATTATTATTATTATTACACCCTCACACCCTCACAGCCCCACAGTCTCACAGCCTCACACCCTCACAGCCTCACAGTCTCACACCCTCACACCCTCACAGCCCCACAGTCTCACACCCTCACACCCTCACAGCCCCACAGTCTCACACCCTCACACCCTCACAGCCCCACAGTCTCACAGCCTCACACCCTCACAGCCTCACAAATGAAGAATAAAATTTAGTCAAGAGTACTGAACGAAATGATGGTGAATAGTTAATGGAAAATTCTAATAACAATGCATCAGTTGTTACCTGTGGTTGCGTCACCGGTGCCAAGCTATCAGTGGAGTGCTGTTATCAGAGAGAGAGAGAGAGAGAGAGAGAGAGAGAGAGAGAGAGAGAGAGAGAGAGAGAGAGAGAGGGAGAGTGAGTGGATGTGATATTGACTATATGGAATCTTTATCAGTTATCACACAAGTTGAAGAAGCACTGCGATGCAAACAAACACTAAAGAGAGGGTAGTGCTTCTAATGTGGTTGTTCACTGATAGCCTTGGTAATTGTGTCAGTCATCCTGCTGTTTTCCTCATCATCATTGTCTGGCAGAGTTAAAAGTAAAAATCCCTAAAATGATATTGAAGTTACATTGCGGTGCTGGTCAGACCTCATCCATATCACGCTGCGGAAGTCTCCCGTCCCTGTGTTACGAGAAGGATGCAGGTCTATTACAACCAGCGCAGAGAATTACTAAAAGGACAAAA
>NC_087194.1:4697514-4727514 GCF_035594125.1 Scylla paramamosain
TGTTACTGCTTCTATTACCGTTCTTGTCGTGGGAAAAGCTTACTTAACTACCCTTCTCCTTACCCTCCCCCTCTCTCTCTCTCTCTCTCTCTCTCTCTCTCTCTCTCTCTCTCTCTCTCTCTCTCTCTCTCTCTCTCTCTCTCTCTATTTTTCACTTCATTTGTATTCTCGGCAAGAGACCACTAACACCACCACCATCACCATACCACCGTCGTCACCACCATCACCACCACCACCACCACCACTACCACTACTACTACTACTACTACTACCACCACTACCACGGTCCTAATTGCCGCTAACGAGGCCAACAAACCAGGCAATTAGTGAATGAATGTAACTCGCCAAACAAACACGGAGAGAGAGAGAGAGAGAGAGAGAGAGAGAGAGAGAGAGAGAGAGAGAGAGAGAGAGAGAGAGAGAGAGAGAGAGAGAGAGAGAGAGAGAGAGAGAGACCTATGACCCACTAAATATTTGTACTACTTTCAACCTAGAAACAACATTCCGGCCTCTTCCTCCTCCTCCTCCTCCTCCTCCTCCTGTACTATCCTGTCTCTCTCACAAATAATTAACGTAGAATAGTCTCCTAAATAACCTTGTAAGAACCTCAGTGTCTGTTGCGTTGCAGTTTGGATGTCATTTGTATTTTTCCTCCTCCTCCTCCTCCTCCTCCTCCTCCTCCTCCTCCTCCTCCTCCTCCTCCTCCTCCTCCTCCTCCTCCTCCTCCTCCTCCTCCTTCCTCTTCATTGTTACCATCATGTTCTGTAATTTATCTTTTTTATTTTTACATTTTCTTCCACGTAACAGTAGTAATAGCAGTAGTAGTAGTAGTAGTAGCAGTAGCAGCAGTAGTAGTAGTAGTGGTAGTACCCTTTCTTCTTATCTACACATTTGCAGCATTCTCTTTACCCTTTCTTTAGTCAGTTTCATCACCAACTTAATTTCCTCCCACTTCTATTCATTCTTTCCCTATTCTTCGTTTTCTTCCGTAAATTGGGCTCGACAGAAGAACCACGCGCCTAAAAACGTTTCTTGGTAAGGGAACGTTTTTCTGCGCGAACGTTTTTGTGCATGACGGTGTTGAACGTTGTTAAGGGCACGTGTTGACATTTGAACGCAGGTGAGAGAGAGAGAGAGAGAGAGAGAGAGAGAGAGAGAGAGAGAGAGAGAGAGAGGGGTGGAAAGAACAGTATAATTTCTCTCTCTCTCTCTCTCTCTCTCTCTCTCTCTCTCTCTCTCTCTCTCTCTCTCTCTCTCTCTCTCTCTCTCTTCCATAATCTCATTTTAAGTTTCTTAGTTAAAGTTATAAAAGATGATAATGAAGTTACATAATGAATCACAATGAACTTCACAGCCTTCTACTACTACTACTACTACTACTACTACTACTACTACTACTACTACTACTACTACTACTACTACTACTATTTATTATCATTATTATTTTTTTTACCTTTTATTTTTTTATTTTTTTCTTTTTCTACTCTTGTTTCTCACTCTCCTCTCCATCGCTCCTCTGTTTACAAGTGGTTTGCAATTTTGTAGTATATTGATCAGCGGAGGAGTAACATAGGGGAACACAAACGAAGAACAAACAGCAGCAGATCCTTTGGTCGTTACGAGGCTGTTCATGTTAAGCTGATCCATCTAATCTGAAGTATGTTGCGTGGTGTGTTTGTGTTGAGTTAAATTAGGTTAAGTTAGGTTAGGTTAGGTTAGGTTAGGTAGATTAGGTTAGGTTAGGTAGATTAGGTCTGGTTAGGTTATTTTACGTTAGGTAGTTAAGTTAGGTCGTTAGTTTAGGTTAAGTTAGGTTAGGTTAGGTTAGGTTAGGTTAGGTTAGGTAGATTAGGTTAGGTTAGGTTAGGTTAGGTTAGGTTAGGTTAGGTTAGGTAGATTAGGTCTGGTTAGGTTATTTTACGTTAGGTAGTTAAGTTAGGTCAAGTTAGTTTAGGTTAAGTTAGGTTGGGTTCTTCAGGTTAGGTTTGGGTATCTTACTAGGTTAGGTTAAGTTAGGCTATGTAAGTTAGGTTAGGTTAAGTTACGTTTGTCTAATTTAGGTCAAGTTCGATGAGGCTAAAGATTTCGGTGATAAGCGAGAGAGATAAGAGAGAGAGAGAGAGAGAGAGAGAGAGAGAGAGAGAGAGAGAGAGAGAGAGAGAGAGAGAGGAACAGGACAGGACAGGAGGGAGGGAGGGTGGGAGGGAGGGGTGGTCAGGCAGCGCAGAGTCTAAGAAACGGATGAAGCGGTTAGGTGCAATCAGCGGGGCAGTCAGCTGAAGGAGGGCCAGGCACACAGACACAGCTTGCTAAGAGGCAGCGGCATCGTTTTCTTCGTTCAGTCCACCGCCAGTCACGAGGGAGGCTGGACGTATAGCTCTCTCGCTCACCACCACCACCACCACCACCACCATCGCTGCCAGTCACTCATCCCATTCACTCTCGACGATCCTTCTGAAACGTTAGTCTCTAGTTCTTAAGTTCGTGTGTATGTGTGTGTGTGTGTGTGTGTGTGTGTTTTACTTTTTTATCTATTTTTATTTGATTAGTGTGTTTGTGGGTGTTTAATTGGCTTTTTTTTTTTTTTTTTTTTTTGTGTGTGTGTGTGTGTGTGTGTGTGTGTGTGTGTGTCCATTTTCCGTCAATGAATAAGATGTGTAAAAATCTCGTATAAGTAATTCTTGTCTTGTCATTATTATTATCATGTGTCAAAAGTGTTAATTTTATCATCATTTTTATCATTACTATTATTATCATCATCCTTCTCTCACCAGTATTACGTTTTTTTTTTCTCTCTCTCTCTCTATTCAAGTCCCACATGATAGTGTTTACTTTCATTTTCTATAACTGACATGTATCCCTCCACCTGACTCAGTGGCAGTGCATCGAGGGAGTTAAGTTTGATTAGGTTGGGTTAGGTAAGGTTGGATTAGGTAAGGTTGGGTCAGGTTAGGTTAGGTTAGGTTAGATTATGTTAGGTTAGGTAAGGTTAGGTAAAGTTTGGTTAGGTAAGGTTATGTTAGGTAAGGTTTGGGTTAGGTAAAATTAGGTTAGGTTAGGTTAGGTTAGGTAAAGTTTGGTTAGGTAAGGTTATGTTAGGTTAGGTTAGGTTAGGTAAGGTTTGGGTTAGGTAAAGTAAGGTTAGGTTAAGTGAGGTCAGGTCAGATCAGAATAGATAAGGTTAGGTAAATGTTACGTCTCTCTCTCTCTCTCTCTCTCTCTCTCTCTCTCTCTCTCTCTCTCTCTCTCTCTCTCTCTCTCTCTCTCTCTCTCTCTCTCTCTCCTAGACTGATAGTGCGACTTTAGTTTCAGCATTTCTGAGTTGCCAGTGAAAAATTCAGACTTCACTCGTGTTTTGTTGATGTGAACCGTGACTAAACTGTGTGTGTGTGTGTGTGTGTGTGTGTGTGTGTGTGTGTGTGTGTGTGTGTGTGTGTGTGTGTGTGTGTTAAACTCTCTATTTTTTCACCAGGACTTTTTTCAAAGGCCACTGAGATGATTAGTCAGTGTTGTCATGTGGTGTTTTTTTCCATAACTGATGCAATGTCCTTGTCGAATTATCACTGGAAACACCCACCCTTGGACACCTAAATAACTTCCTTTACAGCTTGATAGACTATCACAGGAATCATGAAAGCAACCTTGAAAACCCCAGTTAACATCTATTAAAGCAGCCTATCTTACCATTGGAATCATCAAAAAAACACTCGAAAAGTCCAGTACCTTCCATTAGATCCATTAGACAATTACTAAAACCATAAAAACCACCCTTGAAAATCCTTAGAGCCTTTTAAACTACCAGTCATGAAATCTCGAAAATTCCTTTGAAAACTCCCTTGAAAACCCCAATAGCTTAGACCTAACTCTGCTAACACGACATGCGAAAATTCTAAGTGTTCGCTGCCACGTCCGTAGACGGGAACAAGTGAGATGGGATTGTGTATGATATAAGAGTTTGTGGTTAGGACAGTGAACAGTTTTATGAGGAAGTAGCTGTGCCGATAGGTGTGCATTTTGGCTGCTGGTGAGACTGACGTGATTACATACAGGTGTGAATTAAATTGTTCGTGAAAAGGAAGGTGAAAAAGAAATAAATAAAATGGAATGAAACGAAAATGGTAAATTGAAAAAAAAAATAGATTAATAAAATGAAAATAAATGAATAAATGGGAGTTAAAAGAGGAACGAGCGAAAATTAAATAACATATATACATTAACAGATAAAATGAAAATTGATAAATAAATAAACAATAAAATAGCAAAAGGAAATCACTGTGTGTGTGTGTGTGTGTGTGTGTGTGTGTGTGTGTGTGTGTGTGTGTGTGTGTGTGTGTGATTAGCCAGCATGTTTTTTATATCTAGTTTTGTGAATTTATATATAATCTTAGTGATCCTCAAGTTATTTTTAGTCCTACCTGGATGAGGTCAGGTGCGGTTGGAGGGGAGGGCGAGTGGGGGGAGCAGGTGAACTGGACAGACAGGTAGTAGCAATTTTATATCAATACCCACCTATCGTCTTATCCTTTTTTTTTTATCATCCTCTCTATTAATTAAGATAAGACTAAAATAATGGGCTCAGTCTTGATGGAGTGATCGGTTCTTATGTGTTGGAGGGAAGGTGTAGATATGATGAAATGGTGATGGGAAGGGGAAAGAAGGGGGAGGAGAGGAGATGGGTGTTTGGGAGAGGGGTGAAACTGAAAATGGAAAAGACAGACAGACACATGATGAAATAAATTAAATGATAGACTAGGGGAAGAGGGAATGAGAGATGAGGGAAGTGAGAGATAGATAGATAGATAGATAGATAGATAGATAATAAAGGCATCATGGAAGAAATTAAAGGATAGACTGAAGGAGCGGGAAAGAGTTGCGATGCTTTGATTAACAGAGGTAGGAACAGACTGAAGGATAGACAGAGGCGGGAATAGACTGACAAACTGTGGTGAAGGGGAGAATTATGATGAGAGAGGCGGGGATAGATTGAAAGGTAGATAAAGACGGCAAGAGAATGAGAGATAAGGTAAGGAAAGAATTGTAATGATAAAGGCAGATGAAAGGATAGATAAAGCTGAAAATAGAATGAAAAAAAAAAAGAGTTGTAATGATAGAACAAGGAATAAAAAAAAAAAGAGTAAAAAAAATAATGAACAGCAAGAATTACAAGTCTATTTATAAATCAAAATAAAGAAACGAAACAGGAGACTTACCTCGAATATCTAACAGTGGGATACCGGCAATGTTTCTTAACGAGGGTGAGGGAGGAAATGTCAGTGATAAGTGAATCAGTACCTGTGCCTACCTGCCATTAGAGCACACCTGTGGCCGCTCATTCTGGCCGTGAGGGACTGATGGCGAGAACATCTGCGTCAGTATAAGAGCGGGGAAGATTGCTCCGTAACCTGTATTTAAACCCGAAGTACTGTAATATATAGTGCAGTGCTTAGGTATATTGTCCTTAAGTTAATTTTTATTTCTGTATGTCTGACGGGGGAATGAAACTGTTATTTATTATTATTATTATTACCAGGTGAGGGAGGGAAGGGAGGGGGAGACGAAGGAATTACGGTAGAGGAAAGATGGAGGGGGAAAAGGGGAAGAGGGAAGGATGTTGGCGGAGGGGAGGTGGGGGGAAAGGAAAGGAGTTACGAGGAATAAAAGGGGCGGAAGAACCATGGCGAAGGGGAAATGGGAGAGAGGAAAGAGGGGGAGAGGGAAGTAGTTACGAGGAATAAGGGAGGGGGTGATCATGGCGGAGGGGAAGAGGGAGGGGAAAGACGAGTAAGGGGAAGGAGTTACTATGGATATAAGGGAGGGAGGGAGATAACGAGAGAACACCTGAAAACTCCTGACGAAGGTGGGGAGTGGTAAAGGGGAGGAAAAACAACCCTGGGTGGGGAAAGGCGGTGGTGGCGATAGTGGCGGGGACAACTGTGTGTGTGTGTGTGTGTGTGTGTGTGTGTGTGTGTGTGTGTGTGTGTGTGTGTGTGTGTGTGTGTGTGTGTGTGTGTGTGTGTACTGTCCACTGCCCACCTTGACTGAAAGTGTATAGACCCGAATCTGTCAACACGTCAGACTGGATTCATAAAGGAGAGTGTCGTCAGAGAGAGAGAGAGAGAGAGAGAGAGAGAGAGAGAGAGAGAGAGAGAGAGAGAGAGAGAGAGAGAGAGAGAATACTAGTTATACCCAAGTCACTGAGATGCTGGGGCAGTGTGAGACGAGGAGGGCAAGACTCAAGGCAACACAGCGCAATGTACTTAAATTCAATAAATGGTGCTTTCCCACGCCGAGAGAGAGAGAGAGAGAGAGAGAGAGAGAGAGAGAGAGAGAGAGAGAGAGAGAGAGAGAGAGAAGCGAGGCCGAAACGAGGGGACTAGTGGCGGTGACAGGGCTTTGGCATTACCAGAAAGACACACACACGCACACACACACACGCAGCAGTGGTGGTAGTAGTAGTAGTAGTAGTAGTAGTAGTAGTAGTAGTAGTATTGGTAGTAGTAGTAGTAGTAGTAGTAGTATTGGTAGTAGTAGTATTGGTAGTAGTAGTAGTAGTAGTAGTAGTAGTAGTAGTAACAACAGTAGTAGTAGTAACAACAGTAGTAGTAGTAATAGTAGAAGTAGTAGTAGTAGTAGTAGTAGTAGTAGTAGTAGTAGTAGTAGTAATTGTAGAAGTAGTAATTGTAGAAGTAGTGATAGTAGAAGGGGTAGTAGTAGTAGTAGTAGTAGTAGTAGTAGTAGTAATAGTAGTAATAGTAGAAGTATTATCATTAGTAGTAAAAATAGTAGAAGTGGTAGTAGTAGTAGTAGTAAAAATAGAAGTAATAGTAGTAGTAATAGCAGTAGTAGTAGTAGTAGTAGTAGTAGTAGTAGTAGTAGTAGTAGTAGTAGTACTGCAGAGTTTATTGACCACACAGGAGAAACCAAATTCAAATCACGTGTTTATCCTGACACTCAACAAACTGGTTCCCTCCGCAGTACCTAGCAATACCTACACAAGCGGTTAATATTGTGACCGGTTAGGAATGCTTGAACTCACCTGGCGGGGCGGGGAGGGCGGGGAGGGAGTGGCAGGTGTGGTACAAGGGGCGTGGTCTGGGAAGCACGTGGGGGGAAGGGAGACATGAGAAGCGAGAAACATTAGGTCGTTCGGGGAGCAAGGTTAAGGTTTTCATTGTAGTCAAAAGTGAGTGGTGAAGAAACTCAAGGTGATGGCTTCCCTCAGGCCACCGGCGAGTCCACACCAGCGGCCCCACTGGTGTGTCTGCGCGTGCTGGAGTGTTGGTGTGTAGCCAGGCAGATGAAGGCAAGGCAAGTCAAGTGAAGTGAGGTGAGGTTAGGTTAAGTTATGTTATGTTAGGTTAGGTTAGGTTAAGTTATGTTAGGTTAGGTATGTTAGGTTAAGTTAGGCTAAGTTATGTTAGGGTAAGTTATATTAAGTTACGTTAGGTTAGGTTAGGTTAAGTTAGGTTAGGTTATGTTAGGTTAGGTTAGGTTAGGTTAGGTTAGGTTAAGTTATGTTATGTTAGGTTAGGTTAGGTTAAGTTATGTTAGGTTAGGTATGTTAGGTTAAGTTAGGCTAAGTTATGTTAGGGTAAGTTATATTAAGTTACGTTAGGTTAGGTTAGGTTAAGTTAGGTTAGGTTATGTTAGGTTAGATTAAGTTAGGCTAAGTTATGTTAGGGTAAGTTATATTAAGTTGCGTTATTCTAGGTAAGGTTTGATTAAATACAGTTAGGATTAGGTTTGATAAAAATACAGTTAAGTTAGATTAAATAAGGTTTGATTAAATACAGCAATGTTAGGTTAGGTTACTTCAGATTAGGTTTAATTAAATACAGTTAGGTTAGGTTAGTTAAAGGTAGATAAGATTAGGCCACGGGTGTGTTTGTGTTTAGAGTGGGTGTGTAGCCTGACAGGTTTGGGAAGGTAAGGTTAGATTAGCTAAGGCAAGTTCACGTTTAATTAGGTTAGATTAGGTTAGGTTAGGTTAGGTTAGGTTACATTAGGTGAAGTTATGTTAGGTCAGATAAGATTAAGTTAGGTTAGGTTAGATGCAGTTAGGTTAGGTCAGATAAGATTAGGTTAGGTTAATTTAGTTCGGTAATGTTAGGTTAGGATAGGTTAGATAAGACAAGTTCACATTTGATTAGATAAGGTTAGGTTAAAATAGGTTATTTTAATTAAGCTAAAGAAAAGTTTAGGTACGGTTGGTTAAGTTGGGAATTTGGTAAGTGACATTTAGGTTAGATGAAATTTAATTAGCTTTAGTTAGGTAAGGTAATATTGACCTGCGTAAGATTATGTCAGTTAAGGTCAGGGCAAGCACGTTTATCAAAGTTCAGATTTTATTAGATAAATTTAAGTTAAATAAGTTATGTTGGATGAAGTCAGGCGTGATTAAGGTTAGGTTAGGTTAGGTTAGGTTAGGTCAGGTTAGGGTAGGCTAATTAGGTGAGACAAGATTAAGTAAGGTAAGGCCAGTGTAAATAGGTTAGGTCAGGTTAAGTTAGCTAGGTGAGGCAAGATTAGGTAAGGTAGGGTCAGTGTGAGTAGGTTAGGTTAGATTAGGTTAGGTTAGATGAGGCAAGATTAAGTAAGGTAGGTGAGTAAGTTAGGTTAGGTTTAGTTTGTCAGGTGAGGCAGGATTAGGGCCAGTGTGAATAGGTAAGGTTAGATTACTTAGGTAAGGCAGGGTTAGGTAATGTAAGGCCAGTGTGAGGAAGTTACGTTAGGTTAGTTAAGGCAGGATTAGGTTAGTTAAGAAAGTGAGATGCAGCGAGGCGCGATGTTGACATTTTTTTTTTCCCTGTAAGAGCGGCACTGGCCAAGGGAAACAAAATCTATATATAAAAATGGATTGACGAAAACTATTGATAAATTTTGAATGTTGAATAAAAGGTGTGCGTGTATTAGGTGCGTGTTGACTTAATGAAGGAAGATAGCTTTGTTTAGTGGTGGTAGGTGAGAGGAACACAGGTGACAGGTGGTGACAGGTGTACAGGCTATGACAAATGACAGGTGGTGACAGATGACGTGATGACAGGAGGTGACAGGTGACAGGTGGTGACGTGTACAGGAGACAGGTGTTTATAGGTGGCTACATGTGGTGACGGGCGGCGTGTGGTGTGTTTATATCCCGAGGAAAGTGGAGAGCCTGGTGGTGGCCTCGTGTCCTCCTTCCACCGCCTGACCTTGCCTCACATTACCTGCTTTCACAATGTTTACTCCGTGGCCGTTACGTCAGGCGCCTGGTCTTGCCCCGCGGTCCAGCTTCTGTTCCTGACCACTTTGAACTTTGATCGGAACTCACTTGAAAGGCCACAAATGATTAGTTACGTTCCCAGGGTGTTTTTCCATAGCGATGCTAATTTTGTCTTGAAGGTGTTGCCAGAATTATGAAGACACTCCTGAAAACCTTAACTTTCACTAATGCTTGTTTAACCTTCAATAAAATCATGAAAGCAACACTGAAAACTTTATTTACTTTCACCTGTCTCAAATCTTAACTAGAATCATGGAAAGCACCCTTGAATACCTTACTAACTTTCATTGGAATCATGCAAGTACCATGAAAACCCCTATAACTTTCACTTGAGCTTCTTAAACTTTCACCGGAATCATGAAAGCACTTGAAAACCCTAATAACTTTCACTCAAGTCTCTTAATCTATCACTGGAATCATCAAAGCACCCTTGAAGACCTAATTACCTACAGTGTACCAAGCTGGAGGTAATAAGGTTAGGAGGAACGTGTGGCAATAGAGACACAAGGCGGAAGCTATGAACACTTGTGGTAAATAATCGCGCTGGAGTGATTTGATAACCAACACGCAGATTGTAGGTAACGTACAAGTGTTAATTCCCAACTGCAATGCGATACTATTTTTTTCAGGGTTAGTCTTTTCATTGCTCCTCATTTTCGCGTTTTGATTATTGTTGCTGTTATTGAAGTCTTTTTGGTGACGGAAGCCTTGTTGGGACGAAAAACCAGTCTTTTCAGTGCTTCTCTTCTTGGAATTTTGATTTATATTGCTGTTACTGAACTCCCTAGGTGGTAGAAGCCATATTGGGACGAAGAGAGTAAGAGTATGTCACGCCATGTAGGAGACGGGGACAGACAGAGAGACAGAGAGGTGTGCAGATTTGTCACACCAGAGAGGGTCAAGATGGGCAAGCCGCCAGTCACAGGTACTCGTACATGAAGCCTAAAAAGCTGTAATGCATTTCTTTCCTTCTCTATTTCCCATCAAGTTTACAGATATTTCTTTGTATTTTCAAGGAACTTTCAACAACATGGTTCTTGTAACTTCTGTAGGAGGAGGAGGAAGAGGAGGAGGAGGAGGAGGAGGAGGAGGATAGAGAGTAAATCAGTACCTCTTCCCCTCCACCTCTTCCCCTCCTCTTCTTTTCCCTAATCAAGATACTCGTACACTGAGGAGAGGCAAAGGAAGAGAGGGAAGACTGAAAGAGGAGGTGGAGGAAGAAGTAGTGAGGGTTGTTTGATGTGTGGTATTGTTGTTAAATATGGATCCTTCCTTCCATTCTTCCCTCCTTTACCTCCCTTCTTCTCTCCCTCCTCTCTCCTTCCTCTTCTCCCTCCCTTCCTTCCCTCTCATTGTGCCTTTCGTTAGTCTCCACTGTGACAATTCCCTTCCATTCTTTCGTTGTATTTTTCTCTCCTTTGTTTCTTTATTTCCCTTTCTCCCTCCTTCCTCTCTTTCTGCCTCCTCTTCTTCCTCTTCTATTCCTTCCCTCTCATTGCGTCTTTCGTTATTTCTACTTTGTTCATTCCCATTCATTCTTTCGTTGTATTTTTCTCTCCTTTATTCCTTTCTCTCTATCCTAGCTCCCTCCTTCCTCTCTTTCCCTCTCTTCTCTCTCTCTCTTCCATTCCGTTCCTCCTTTATTCCTTGTCATTCTTTCCCTTCATTTTCATCTCTTCCTTCCTCCTTTCATCTCCTCTTCTTTCTGTTCCCTGTTACTTCCCTTTCTTTATTATTTAATTTCGTTTTTCATTCCTTCCTCGCCATTCTATTCATTTCATCTGTTCCTTCTTCCCTCCTTCGTTATTCTATTTATTCTTTATTCACTGGTATCTTCCCTTCTCTCTGTTTCTCCTTCTTCTCCTTCTCCTCCTCGTCTTTCATTACCTACTCATCTTCTCTCCGTTTATCTTCATTTTCCTTTCATCCTCTTTCCTCCGTGGCGAAAGGTTAACCATACAAACAGTCATTGGATAAACAAACAGACGAACATATAAAAGAAGGTGGCAAAAAAAATATTCATTAAGAGAGAGAGAATATTTCGGAATTTTTTATTTTTTTATTTTATTTTATTTTTTGACTTGGAAATATATGTAACTGAGTCTCGGCGTGTGGAAAGATGACTGCTCTCTCTCTATCTCTCTCTCTGTCTCTGGTGGTAATGGTAGTAGTATCAACAGCGGTAGGTAGCAGTTAATAGTAGTAGTAGTAGTAGCAGCAGCAGTAGTAGTAGTAGTAGTAATAGTAGTAGTAGTAGTAGCACTGTTCTTACTACAACTACCTTTACGTAGCCATCAGAGAAATCACCTCGAGTCGTCCTTCACCATATCTACAGCGCATCTAGTCAGCGTTCACACAGCTAGTCATCAGATCTCATCTCATCCATTAAGAGAGGAGAGACGTCTTCATCAGTAACTGTGAACCATAAGATTACCTTTACTACTGCTACTACTACTACTACTACTACTACTACTACTACAATAACAACAACTATGATTGCTATTATTACTACTACTACTACTACTACTACTACTACTACTACTACTACTACTACTACTACTACTACTACTACTACTACTACTACTAAATACACAATAACTCTCTCTCTCTCTCTCTCTCTCTCTCTCTCTCTCTCTCTCTCTCTCTCTCTCTCTCTCTCTCTCTCTCTCTCTCTCTGTCTGTCTGTCTGTCTGTTCATTAATGACATCTATGATCGTGTGTCGTTAAGGTGGTTAGATGATTAGGTAACTTCTTTTTCACTTTGGGGCAATTAACGGTACCTAGTGAAAATGGCAACGAGTGTGGGGTTAACACACACACACACACACACACGTATACACACACACACACACACACACACACACACACACACACACACGTATACACACACACACACACACGTATACACACACACACACACACACACACACACACACACACACACACGTATACACACACACACACACACACACACACACACACACACACACACACACGTATACACACACACACACACACACACACACACACACACACACACACACACACACACACACACACACACACGTATACACACACACACACACACACACACACACACACACACACGTACGTAAGGGGGGAACACAAGTTGACTGTCTGATTGACTGAGTGACTGACTGACTGAGTGACTGACTGTCTACTGAAGGAGATAAAAGAAAGGAGAGTGACGTAGGAAACAGGAAGGAAGGAGAAACATTGGGTGTTGATGTTTATGGGAAGTGTGTAATGACTGGCGGACACACACACACACACACACACACACACACACACACACACACACACAGAAAGGGGTGGGGAGATAATTGTCGGACTGAGAGAGAGAGAGAGAGAGAGAGAGAGAGAGAGAGAGAGAGAGAGAGAGAGAGAGAGAGAGAGAGAGAGAGAGAGAGAATTACAGCTCAATTCATGCTCATACGGGTGGTGAAACGCTCTCTCTCTCTCTCTCTCTCTCTCTCTCTCTCTCTCTCTCTCTCTCTCTCTCTCTCTCTCTCTCTCTCTCTCTCTCTCTCTCTACCCCACCCCACCCCCTTCTACCCCCATCCCCCTCTTCCACCTACTTCACACACCACACACACACACACACACACACACTACGCAGGTCACTTTTCGGAAGGCACGGTCACCATCCGCGAGGAACGCTTAAGGGAGGTAGCAGGGAGGACACAGGGAGGGTAACGTCCTACATCCTGCCGCCCGGGAGCCTCCATTGTTGGGTGGCGGAGACGAGAGGCTCAGTGACATTGATGGGAGGACTGTCAGGGGGTGGGAGAGAGAGAGAGAGAGAGAGAGAGAGAGAGAGAGAGAGAGAGAGAGAGAGAGAGAGAGAGAGGGGAAGGTAGATGCAGTGTTGTTTTTCTCTTTTCTCTTTTCTTTTTTCACTCGTTTCGTCGTGTTTCTATCTTTCTTTCGCCTCATTGGTTCTCGTGGGTGTTACTGCAGTCTGCGAAGGTTTTATTGAAAGTTATTGGGTTTTGCAAGAGTGCTTTTGTGGTAGGAGTGATAGTCCTAGCAGGATTTGTTGAAAAATGTTGGGATTTGCAAGGATGTTTTTGTGTTACGAGTGAAGGCGTTGATGGGCTTCATTGAAAATTATTGCGATTTTCAAAGGTGGTTTCCTGATAATTTAGGTGGCAGTATTGAAAGTTATTATGGTTTTCATGGATGGTTCTATGGTTCTAGCGATGGTTTAACAGGCTTCAGTGAAAGACACTGGGATCTGAAAGTGTGTTTTTTTGTGTCTGTAATGACAGTCTGACAGGATGTAGTGGAAATTACTGGGGTTTGCAAGTAAGTTTATGTGGTTCTAGTGAGTTTAACATGCTCTAATGGAGGTTACTGGTGTTTTCAAGGGTGTTTTCGATATAATGACCTAACAATCCAATGACTCACGTGACTAACAACCTCAGTCACAGGGAGTTTCGTTAGGGACAAAACGTCTGCTGCTGCTGTTTACTGTTCCATTTGTGTTATTGAGGATGTGTGACAACTGGAATGTGTTTAACTACTCCGCGTGTGATTAGCAGCCAATTTGGTTGTTATCTACGTTTTGTTTCGTGTTTCTTTACTGTTTCTATGATGATATACTGAATTAGTTTTATTGTCTGTCCGTCTGTCTCTCTCTCTCTTACTTTTTCACTTTTTCTTTTTTTTCTTGTTTTATTCCTTATTCTTTCTCTTTTTTTTATTTTATTCACATTCCTGTTATTCTTCCGTAACGTATCCTTTTTGTTTCTTAATACATGACTTTCCCTCTCTCTCTCTCTCTCTCTCTCTCTCTCTCTCTCTCTCTCTCTCTCTCTCTCTCTCTCTCTCTCTCTCTCTCGGCCTAAGACTGGTTCGAGCAATACGTAGAAAAAAATTGAGTACGTACAGGTCATTGCCTCCTCCTCGTGTTCTGCTTGTTTTTTTTGCTTTAAGCCTCTCATTGGAGGTCACAAATTTCTCTCTCTCTCTCTCTCTCTCTCTCTCTCTCTCTCTCTCTCTCTCTCTCTCTCTCTCTCTCTCTCTCTCTGTGACGCGTTTGCATTTTTATTATCACCTCAACGGTTATTTTCTTTCTTTCCTCCCTCCCTTCCCTTCCAATATCCATTATTCAGGGCAGAGGTGGATTGTTTCTCTCTCTCTCTCTCTCTCTCTCTCTCTCTCTCTCTCTCTCTCTCTCTCTCTCTCTCTCTCTCTCTCTCTCTCTCTCTCTCTCTCTCTGTGCCATCTTATATTTCTTTAATTCCTTTCTCCCTCCTCTAATTTGCTATCAACGCACCCTCTGTCTCTTATCTCTTATCTCCTTTTTGTTATCTTCTTTTCTCCTCCCCTCTCTTTGCTCCACTTTCGGTTGTTATCTTCCTGTTCTCAATCATGAACACACACACACACACACAACACACACACACACACACACAGTCATAGTAGTAGTAGTAGTAGTAGTAGTAGTAGTAGTAGTGGTAGTAGGAGTAGGAGTAGGGGGAGGCAGTAGACACCTGCCGAAACGATAAGTACTCCCAGTGAGGTGTGCAGCACTGTTCAGGGGGTGCTGTGAACTTATCATTAAACCCAGCTGTGACCTCACTGAACGTTTCCCTTTGTGTCTCACAACACAAGGGGGCAGTCACAGCCTGCCCTCTAAAGACAACTCTCTTCCTCCACACAAAACTACAAGCACCTAATAACACACACACCCTTCACTCAAAATTTCAAAATCATCATGGCGACTCCTACACCAGCCTCGGAGTCCTCATCTGGGGAGGGGACCACAAATGTCCCCAGGTCGGACTGGTCTTCTGACGACGACCCTAAGTGTCTTGACACCCCCCTCAACTTTTTTTCTTCATTAACTTCTGCAACATTCGCGGTCTTAGATCTAATTTTCAATCTGTAGAACACCACCTCTCCTCTTCTAAACCTCATCTTCCTTTCCTCACTGAAACTCAGGTGTCTGAGGCAACTGACAGTAGCTTCTTTTCTGTTCCCTCCTACTTTCTCTATCCTCATTTTCGATCCAAAGCTGGATGTTGCGTTTATGTGCGCAATGACTTAACCTGCTCTCGTGCCCACGCTCTTGAATCTTCAGAGTTTTCCACCATCTTGCTACCACGACAGAGTCACTCTCAAACTAAATTTATCTGTGCTGTATACCTCTCACCTAACTCCTCTGACTATAAGAAATTCTTTGACTACTTAACTTCCAAAGTGGAGCACATTCTGACCCTCTTCCCTTTTGCAGAGATCTCCATTCTTGGAGACTTCAATGTTCACCACCAGCTTTGGCTTTCCTCTCCCTTCACTGACCATCCTGGTGAACTAGCCTTCAACTTTGCTATCCTCCACGACCTAGAGCAATTGGTGCAACACCCTACTCGTATTCCTGACCGTCTTGGAGATACGCCCAACATTCTTGACCTTTTCCTGACCTCTAATCCTTCTGCTTATGCTGTTACCCTCTCTTCTCCGTTGGGCTCCTCCGATCACAATCTCATATCTTTATCTTGTCCTATTGCTCCAATCCCTCCTCAGGATCCCCCTCAACGAAGGTGCCTCTGGCGTTTTGCCTCTTCTAGTTTGGGGGACCTGAGGAGGTATTTTGTTGATTTTCCTTGGAGTGACTACTGCTTCCGTGTCAGAGACCCGTCTTTGTGTGCTGAGTGCATAACAGAGGTGATAGTGTCTGGCATGGAGGCGTACATTCCTCACTCTTTTTCTCGACCTAAACCTTCCTAACTTTGGTTCAATACAGCCTGTTCTCGTGCTATACATCATAGAGAGGTGGCCCACAAAAGGTACTTAAGCCTTCCATCACCAGAATCTCATGCACTTTATATTTCTGCCCGGAACCATGCCAAGTCTGTTCTCCAACTAGCCAAAAACTTCTTCATTAACAGAAAGTGTCAAAACCTTTCAAGATCTAACTCCCCTCGTGACTTCTGGCATCTAGCCAAAAATATCTCCAATAACTTTGCTTCTTCTTCTTTCCCTCCTTTATTTCAACCAGATGGCACCACTGCTATCACATCTATTTTTAAAGCTGAACTCTTCGCTCAGACCTTAGCTAAAAATTCTACCTTGGACGATTCTGGGCTTGTTCCTCCCTCTCCTCCACCCTCTGACTATTTCATGCCACGTATTAAAATTCTTCGCAATGATGTTTTCCATGCCCTCGCTGGCCTAAACCCTCGGAAGGCTTATGGACCTGATGGGGTCCCTCCTATTGTTCTCCGAAACTGTGCCTCCGTGCTTGCACCTTGCCTAGTCAAACTCTTTCAGCTCTGTCTGTCAACATCTACCTTTCCTTCTTGCTGGAAGTTTGCCTACATTCAGCCTGTTCCTAAAAAGGGTGACCGTTCTAATCCCTCAAACTACCGTGCTATTGCTTTAATTTCCTGCCTATCTAAAGTTTTTGAATCTATCCTCAACAGGAAGATTTTTAAACATCTATCACTTTACAACCTTCTATCTGATCGCCAGTATGGGTTCCGTCAAGGCCGCTCTACTGGTGATCTGGCTTTCCTTACTGAGTCTTGGTCATCCTCTTTTTAGAGATTTTATGAAACTTTTGCTGTTGCCTTGGATATATCAAAGGCTTTTGATAGAGTCTGGCACAAAGCTTTGATTTCCAAACTACCCTCGTACCGTTGCTATCCTTTTCTGTGTAACTTCATCTCAAGTTTCCTTTCTGACCGTTCTATTGCTTCTGTGGTAGACTATCACTGTTCTTCTCCTAAATCTATTAACAGTGGTGTTCCTCAGGGTTTTGTCCTGTCATCCACTCTCTTATTATTCATTAATGACCTTCTAAACCAAACTTCTTGTCCTGTCCACTCCTACGCTGATGATACCACCCTGCACTTTTCCACGCCTTTTCATAGACGTCCAACCCTTCAGGAAGTAAATAGTTCATGCAGGGAAGCCATAGAACTTACTTCTGATCTTTCTAGAATTTCTGATTGGGGCTGAGCACACGCTGAGCAAACTTGGTATTGTTCAATGCCTCAAAAAACTCAATTCCTCCATCTATCAACTCGACACAACCTTCCAGACAACTATCCCCTCTTCTTCATTGACACTCAACTGTCCCCCCTCTTCTACACTGAACATCCTCAGTCCGTCCTTTACTTATAATATGAACTGGAAACTTCACATCTCATCTCTAGCTAAAACAGCTTTTATGAAGTTAGGTGTTCTGAGACGTCTCCGCCAGTTTTTCTCACCCCCCCAGCTGCTAACTCTGTACAAGGGCCTTATCCGTCCATGTATGGAGTATGCTTCACATGTCTGGGGGGTTCCACTCATACTGCTCTTCTAGACAGGGTGGAATCAAAAGCTTTTCGTCTCATCAACTCCTCTCTTCTAACTGACTGTCTTCAGCCTCTCTCTCATCGCCGCAATGTTGCATCTCTAGCTGTCTTCTACCGCTATTTTCATGCTAACTGCTCTTCTGATCTTGCTAACTGCATGCCTCACCTCCTCCCGCGGCCTCGCTGCACAAGACTTTCTTCTTTCTCTCACCACTATTCTGTCCACCTCTCTAACCCAAGAGTTACCCAGTATTCTCAATCATTCATCCCTTTCTCTGGTAAACTCTGGAACTCCCTGCCTGCTTCTGTATTTCCTCCTTCCTATGACTTGAATTCCTTCAAGAGGGAGGTTTCAAGCACTTATCCTTCAGGTTTTGACTACTGCTTTGGACCCTTTTATAGGACTGGCATCTCAGTGGGCATTTTTTTTTCTATTGGATTTTTTTTGCCCTTGGTCAGTGTCCCCTCCTACATAAAAAAAAAAGTAGTAGTAGTAGTAGTAGTAGTAAGAATATTGACCTCAGAATCACAAGTTACACACACTCACACACACACACACACACACACACACACACACACACACACACACACACACACACACACACACACACACACACACACACACACACACACACACACGATAAGAAAAAATCTAGATTCCTCCAGTAATACGAAATAGTAATATATCTATTGGTCAGTCATAGAGTCAGTCCAAGCAGTAGCGCGTTCAAGACCATGTGAGGCTCAAGATATGGAAAGAAATTAGTTCTGAAATAGTGGTAGAGTTTTTTTTTTTTTTTAATGTAAGAGGACTCTGGCTTAAGGCAATAAAACCCTGAAGAAATCCCCAAAGAGTGTAATGAAAAGGGTGCAGCCACATGCAGGTAGGAAAGGGTCTGTTCCTACCTGTCCCTGCCTACCTATGCTTAAAAGAGGTATCCAGATTTTGAGAAGTGCCTTGAAAGATTAGAATAGACTTAGTAATCAAGATATTTCGAGCAGCAGCGTGTTCAAGCTTGATAAAGTGAAAGGTAGAAAGCAATCGGTATTCAAAGAGTGGTACATGACTGAAAAAATAGTCTAGATTAGATAAACTTATGGATGGGGATGATAAACTGGTGTTGACAGGTCTTTCATACAGGGACTGCCACGTGTTCTTGTGTTCATACCTCTACTACTGTTACTACTACTATTACAACTACCACTACTACCACGCATATTATTAGGAAGCCTCGAAAGATTAGACAAGTGCTTGGATGGGCGTGACAAATGGGAGTAGGCAGCCGTGTTTTATATAGGGACTGCCACGTGTAGGCCTGATGGCTTCGAGCACTAAGCCTTGTGATCTTACATTCTTACTTCGGATAGAGCCGGTACTGAGATGTAGTGAAGGCGTGAACAGTCCCCACTAGTGACTGATCCGCTGGTGCCTGTCCCCGTGCGTTCTGAGGCTAATGGTCAATCTGTCAGGTTTGGATCGTAATGACATGTTAGTTAGATCACCGCAGGGCACGGCAGATCACGACTACCCCACGTGATTCCAGACACACACACACACACACACATACACACGCACACACACACACACACACACGTGGTGGTCAACAAAAGAGGAGGTCATGTCGCTTCAGTGTTGCCGTGCCCTTCCACTTGCTTCGTCACGCTCAGAGGAATGACGCCAGAGAGAGAGAGAGAGAGAGAGAGAGAGAGAGAGAGAGAGAGAGAGAGAGAGAGAGAGAGAGAGAGAGAGAGAGAGAGAGTCCTTAAACTTTTTCAAAACTACTACAACTACTACTACTGCTTCTACTACTACTACTACTACTACTACTACTACTACTACTACTACTACTACTACAACTACCACCACTTGTCGAGTCACTGCCGTTGTTCTGTGGGGAATGACGCAGCGGGAAGGGAAGGGTGAGGAAGGGCAGGTAACTTACAAAAGGTACATTTCTCTGCGTCATTACCTTTGCGACTAAATTACAGGTTAGGGCCAGGTGAGAGGAGAGTGTGTAGGGGAGGTGAGGTGGTGTGCACACGTGAGGCGGGAGCTTCTACTACTACTACTACTACCACTACTACTACTACTACTACTACTACTACTACTACTACTACTACTACTACTACCAGCATCAACACCAACACCAGTACCACCACACCGTCCACAACCGTCCACCTTCCTTCACAACCTCTCCACGTGCCCACACACACATACACACACACACACGAATGGTGGAGGTGAAATCCTAAGTTCTTATCATATCATACTGAAGTGTCCGTCCGTCTGTCTGTGTGTCTCATTACCTATCTTTATGTTCCTCTGTGTGTGTGTGTGTGTGTGTGTGTGTGTGTGTGTGTGTGTGTGTGAAGCTTCTGTTGATGATAATGACGCTAACAACGGTAATAATGATGTTTGTGACGATGATAATGATAATGATTACGATGATGATAATGACTACTACTACTACTACTACTACTACTACTACTACTACTGTTACTGGTACTAGTGATAATGACGAAGACTAATTATAAAAACAATAGCAAGGATGACGACAAATAAAATAATGGTGTGATGAGTGAGGAGGGGTGTTCTGAGTGTGGAAGCAAGCGGGAAGACCAGATGGTGATGACAGTGGTGTTGACACGACCTGGAAACACACCTTTATCTGTTTTTTTTGGAAAAGAGAGAAAGGAAAGTACACAGATAAGCAGGCAGATAGGCAGACAGGTAGACGGACGGACAGGCAGACAGACAGACAGACAGACATATCGAAAGGCAGACTGATATGAAGACAGATGGAAGAAGACAAACATTTGAGCACGATAGATGGATAGACAGATAGATAGACAGACATAGATAAATAGATAGATAGATAATAGACAGAGATAATAGAAGCAAAGATAACATAAACAAAGTTAGACAAACAGAAATGAAACAAAAAATGAAGAAGATTAGAGGAAGAAAAACCTGTATTTTGCTGAGCTAGAGAGATTGGTCAGCGGAATACGAGGAGGAGGAGGAGGAGGAGGAGGAGGAGGAGGAGGAGGAGGAGAAGACCCGCCAGCTATTCACAGACCTTGAGTTGTACCTTACCCACACCTGAAAAATGTTGCCCCCACGTGGTCCACTCACCTGCCCCTTGTCACCCCCACGTGGTCTACACCTGCCCATCCATCCCTGCCTCTCATCACCACGCCGCCCGTCACCTGTCAGGAGTGAAGTGTCTTGTTTTGCTGCTGTGTTTTGTGAAGATTTCTTGTTTTTCATTTTACCTTCCATGTTTCTTGTTTTGTTTTGCGTTATCATCTGTTGTTTAATGTTGTTTTTTTCTTTTTTGTTTGATTTCTCTCTCTTTCTCGTTTCGTTTTTGTGGACTTTTATTTATTTATTTTTTCTATTTTTTTTCGTTTGAAGTTTACTGGTTTGTTCTTCTTCCCTTTAAATTGCAAGTTCTGTGCCACCTTTTTCTTCGTTTTTTTTTTTTCATTTTAAGATGATTTTTTTTTTTCGTTTTAAATATAATGGCTTACTTCTTTTTCTTTCATCGTAGATCTTATTCCCTTATCCCCGAAACGTAAGGAGGCTAAGCGAAGCAGGATGAGTTAATGAGAGCGTCACCCCGTTACATGTCTCGTCACACCTGTTACCTGTCATGTAGGTGACTTGATAAGGGCTTGGCAAACTCCCCGCGCGTCAGAGGCCCGTATTCAGAAACGCTTTGCTTTGTCACCACAACTATTTCCAAAGGTCACAGAGATGATTAGCCTAGTTTTCAAGAATGTTTCTCCTCTTAATAATATAAGAATCTTGTCAATCTGTCACTAGAACCATAAAAACACCAACAAAGGCAGTGTCACTTCACTACTACTACTATTTCCAAAGGCCATATAGATGATCAGCTGGGTTTTCAGGATTGTTTCTCCTGTTGATATAACAATCTTGTCATTTTGTCACTAGAATCATAGAAACTCCCTTAAAAAACCGTGTCACTTTGGCCTGTATTAAAAAATGCTCCGTTCTCCCGCCACACCCATTTCCAAATGCTACAGAGATGATTAGCCGAGTGTTTCTACTGCTAATACCGCAGAAATCTTGTTAATCTATCAATAAAACCATAGAAATACCTTTAAAAACCCGTATCACTTCAACTAGAGCCTTTAGAGTGTAGTAGAGGTGCAGCACTGAAGTGTTTCATAAAGGGGTCCTATGTCCGGTCTAGACTGGTGTGTGGCCGTCGATCGGCACGCACCGCACTGCTCCGCTGCCTATGTATGGTGTGTGCCGCGGCGGTTACTAATACTCTGCTGGACCTGGCCTTGCCTCATTTGATGTCTCTGTACATGGTGCTTGGTGCTTTATCTTCTACTACTGCTACCTGTATTACTGCTATTTCTGCTACTACTACTATTACTACTATCACTGCACATCACCCCACACACACGCACACATTTTGAAAAGCTTTGCTCTCTCACCACAACAGTTTTTAAAGGCCACAAGGATCATTAGCTGGGTTGTCAAGAGTGTTTCCCCGTTAATAATGTAAGAACTTATTCTGTCACTAAAACCATAAAAAAAAAAAGAGAGAAAAGAAAAATAAAACACTCGTCACTCCATCTAGAGCCTTTGGAAAGTAGTGGAGGTGCTTCTTGAGGTGTTTCACAATGCGGCTCACGTGCGCCCTTCAAAATCCCAAGCTTGCTGTTGAATTTCCTCTAGGGAGCCGTGCGTGCCTTCCTAACCTCGTCCACAACGCCATGATGCATTGTATTGCTTCTCACTCTCTAGTAAAACCCGAGGTATTGAGTGTCATTCTCTTCATAATGCTGCTATAACAACAACAACAACAACTACTACTACTACTACTACTACTACTACTACTACTCTTACTACTACTACTACTACTACCATGCACACACACGCCTGTATCGCAAACAATTCTGTCATTCCAAAGCACAGGGTCTGCCTCCTCTCACCTGACACTCTTCACCTGAGCGTGATCACCAATACTCGTACAACTTTACAAACAATCAGGTCTCCATTATGTTTTTTTTTGTTTTTTTTTTTTCCTCCTCAACAGCAGTACTGAAAGAAGGAGTAAGGTTTCGTGTGTGTGTGTGTGTGTGTGTGTGTGTGTGTGTGTGTGTGTGTGTGTGTGTGTGTGTGTGTGCACGCGCCTGTCTCCGTGCATGCTCATACATATTTTACGAGCGATGTGCGTCTCCAGTAACCTAACCTAACCAAAGTTACCCTTCCTTACCTAACCTAACCTAATCTTACCTAACCTACCCATCCTTACCTAACCTAACCTAACTTTACCTAATCTAACCTTACCTAACGTAACCTAACCTAACTTTACCTAACCTAACCTAACCTAACCTAATCTTACCTAACCTTCCAGTCCTAACCTAACCTAACCTAACCTAACCTAACCTAACCTAATCTTACCTAACCTACCCATCCTTACCTAACCTAACCTAACTTTACCTAATCTAACCTTACCTAACGTAACCTAACCTAACTTTACCTAACCTAACCTAACCTAACCTAACCTAACCTAACCTAACTTTACCTAACTTAACCTAACCTAACCTAACCTAACAAAGATAACCCCCAAAAAATATCCTCATCCTCTTTTCCTCCTCCTCCTCTCTTTCCTCCCTCCCTTGCGTGTTCGGATTGAAATACCCTTTATGTGTGTGTGTGTGTGTGTGTGTGTGTGTGTGTGCGTGTGTATACTTGAGATCCTTGGCAGCCTAATATAACAGGTGTGCAGTGTGTCATGTCTTGTTATTAATTTTTACCTTGACTTCTCTCTGTAAACTTTTAATGACAGTGTTTGCCTTGGAGGTGATCTCAAGGCTCCTCCTCCTGCGTGCTTGCTGCTTTTGTTGTCCAAGGAGAGAGGGAAGAGTAGAATGACTGGGTAACTGGTTTGGTGGTTGGCTGGCCGGCTGGCTGGTTGGGTGGGTGGGTGGCTGGCTGGCTGGGTGGCTGGCTGGTTGGGTGGGTGGTTGGCCGGCTGGCTGGCTGGCTGGCTGGCTGGATGGGTGGGTCGGTGGGTGGTTGGCTGGGTGGGTGGGTGGGTGGCTGGCTGGCTGGGTGGCTGGATGGGTGGGTGGGTGGGTGGCTGGCTGGCTGGCTGACTGACTAGTTGGGTGGCTGACTGGCTAGCTGATTGATTGACTGGCTAGATGGCTGGCTGACTGACTGGCTGACTAACTATGTGACTATCTTCAAAGGCCACAGAGACGACCATCCCGGTTCTCAAGACTGTTCTCCAATAAATAACGTAAAAATCTAATTAACCTGTCCCTAGAACCGTAAAAGCACCCTTGAAAACCCATGCCACTTCAGGTACAGCCTTTGGAGTGTAGTGGGAAGGTGCGGCGCAGAGGTGCTTCAGAATACGGGCCAGTGACGCGGGAAGGGGGGGCGGGAAGACAGGTGGAAAAGACACAGTAGAAGCCACGCATGATTTCCATAAGTAGGTCGTGAGTTTGATGAGCTGGAAAGATAATAACACCTGTTACTCTCCAGTGGTAATGTTTTGTCGTCATGGAATATGGGGGAGGCGGAGTCAGACAGGAAGGGGAGTAGGTAAAGATTGGGAGAAGCTGGGAGAGGCTGGGAGAGGCAGGGAGAGGCAGATAAACGACAGAGAGAAGCTGAAAAAGACAGATGAAGACAGATAGAAGATTAGAGAAGCAGACAGAGATTGGGAGAGGTTGGGAGAGGTAGGGAGAGCCAGGGAGAGGCAGAAAAAAGGGCAAGGAGTAGCTAACAAGACAGATGAAGACAGACAGAGGATTGGAGAAGCAGATAGGGACTGGGAGAGGCATGGGAGAGGCTGGGAGAGGTAGGGAGAAGAACAGGGAAAGACTGGAAAAGAATGATAGAAAGACTGGAAAAGAATGACAGGGAAAGGAGTAGGAAAGTAGGTAGGGACTGAGAGAGGCAGAGAGAGGCTGTGGGGGGAGACTGGGAGAGGCTGGGGGAGCACAGGATGCATGCTTGGGTGCAAAGACGAGCCTTCAAGGTTTGTAAATTTCAAAAGTTATCAAGTGGAAAGGGAATGAAAGAAAGATAAAAAAAAAAAAAAACTCGAAGCAGCAAAATGACTGGAGTTAAGAATTGTATGGAGGAGGGGAAGAAAAAAAAAACATTGCAAAATAAGATCGAAAAGTGAGAGGAATGGGGAAAAAAATATATAAAAAAATGGGCAGGAAAAAAAAAGAAAGGTAAGAGGGAAGGGAAGAAAACATGAAATAGGTGAGAGGGAAAGAAATGAGTTAAAAAATGAAAGGGAAAGGAAAAAAAATGAGATAGAAAAGTTATTGGAATTGGGAAAATATACATAGAATGATGAGAGGAGGAAAAATCAGTAGAAAGGTAAGAGGAAAGGGGAAAAAACATGAAATAGGTGAGAGGGAAAGAAACAAAACGATATAAAATGTAAGAGAAAAGGAAGAAATAAGATTGGAAAGTGAGAGGAAAGGAAGAGAAAGAAAAAAAAAAGAGGTGAGAGGGAAGATAACTATGAAGAAGGTGAGAAGGAAGAAAATAATGTGAGAAAATACGAGAGAGAGAGAGAGAGAGAGAGAGAGAGAGAGAGAGAGAGAGAGAGAGAGAGAGAGAGAGAGAGAGAGAGAGAGAGAGAGAGAGAGAGAGAGAGAGAGAGAGAGAGAATAACCTTACCTTACCTAACCTAACCTAACTTAACCTAACCTTACCTTTTTCACGGTGGAAATAGAGAAGATGGAGAATTATTGCGGTGGAGTGAGCCGTAAATTTTGTATATCAGTTTTTTTGGGGGAAGGAAACCAAAATCATGTAGGGGAAAAATCGAAAAAAGTTAAACCAAGAATAAAAAAAGGAAAAATGAAAGAAAGGAAAACGTAACAGAACCAGACCATGACATGTAACACACACACACACACACACACACACACACACACACACACACACACACACACACACACACACACACACACGTGCCCCACATACAAACAATACTAATGGAGTGTGTGTGTGTGTGTGTGTGTGTGTGTGTGTGTAACTCTTATATAAATTTCTCTCTCTCTCTCTCTCTCTCTCTCTCTCTCTCTCTCTCTCTCTCTCTCTCTCTCTCTCTCTCTCTCTCTCTCTCTCTCTTTCTGCCTTTAATCCTGGCAGTAACAACAACAACAACAACAATAACAACAACAACAACAACAACAACAACAACAACAACAACAACTACGACTACTACTACTACTTTATTAATATATTTTTCATTAATTAAGCGTGGATCATCGTCCAATTAAGCCTGAAATGACTAACCTTTCTGAAACTAATTAATTTAACGACCTAATTACTTGGCAGAGGCGATTTGAATATTAATTAAGTGTGTGTGTGTTTGTGTGTGTGTTTACGATTGTGAATAGCACATTATCTGTTCTTTCAGTAATTCACAAGTGTTTTCATTCGTCCTCTGTCTATTACTTTTTAACAAGCTGTAGTGGAAGTTATTGGGAGGTCTTGAAGGGTGTTTTCATGATTCTAGTGACAGAGTAACAAGGCGTCTACATTGTTAGTAAAAAAAGAAACAGTAGAACCTGATTTTTTATTTTATTTTTGTATAATTTGAAAAAAAAAAAAGTCTGAGTGAGTGAAGCGTCGCCATCTGTATCAACACAAAACTTCGTGAATTATTTTTGTAAATGAAAGAAGCGAAGAAAAAACGCGGAGAAATTTTTTCCTAGTATATTTATAGGAGATTCAGGACCCCTCTCTCTCTCTCTCTCTCTCTCTCTCTCTCTCTCTCTCTCTCTCTCGGCGGGTTTTCCAACACTACACCAGCAAAATCCCAGGTACCAACAGGTATTCCAGGTAGTCGCGCCCTTAACTGGACGAGGCAGGTGAAAGCGCAGGCCTTGGTGTACCCTAGGCTGGCCACGTGTGTGTGTGTGTGTGTGTGTGTGTGTGTGTGTTTAGGGTTAATATACAGATCTCACCCAGTTTTATGTACATGTTTTTCTTTTTACTATTTTTTCTCTTTAAAATTTTAATCATTCCTTGTCAGTTACTTTTTTTCTACCTTTGATTTTATTATTTTTATTATTTTATCTCATATTTTATTTTATTATCTTTCTTTTTTTTATTTTTTTAATATATATATGTAACCAAGCGCCGTTGTGACCTTACTTGTGACCTTAGTTGCTGCTGCGCCATCCAGAGCATTTTCTTTTTTTAGTGACCACTTCATTACCCGAAGTTGCTGCTGGGATAGATAAGGGTTACGTTAGGGTAAGTTGGGTTAAGTTAGGTTACTGGTTCGGTAGATGAGGATTAAGTTAAGTTAGGTTAGTTAAGTTAGATTAGTTAAGTTACTGCTTGGGTAGGTTAGGTTAGGTAGGTTTGGTAGGGAAGGGTTCAGTGGGACAGGGAAGGAAAAGAACAGGAAAGGCTTGTGGTATCATGTTGTGTGTGTGTGTGTGTGTGTGTGTAGACAAGCAGACAAAGAAGCAACCGTGTATAATTTTGTATGTCCGTCCGTCTGTCTGTCTGTCTGCATTTCCACTACGTACTCGTATGTATGTATATATGTATGTATGTATGTATGTAAGGTAAAAAACAATGAAAGCTTAACCTTGTATATTTTTTGTCTCTGTCTGTCTGTCTGTATGTGTGTGTCTGTCTGTGTCTGCCTGTCTGCTTGTCTGTGTGCATATAGCAGGACAGATAACACACACACACACACACACACACACACACACTAAAAATAAATAAGCAAAATAAATAGACAGATAAATAGATAAAATAAAGCGCAGCGGTGTACCAAGATAGCACAACGCATCATCCTTTATGGCAGTTTTAGTAAATATATGGCATCACATTAACAAAGGAATTCCTACTTGCATTAATTCTTGGGCTGAGGGAAGCACGGACGACAGTTACCACGAAGCAGGAATACTGATCATCTCAAGGCCTTGCTGCGTAGAGAAGTAGTAAGAGAGTGAATGAGGGAATGGTACTTTAGTTAATGTCATACGCTGTGCATTTGTTAGTTTGCGTCCGCTACTCATGGTGGGCAAGCTCTAGTGAAAGTTGTTCGGGTTTTCAAGTGTGTTTTGATAATTCTAGTGATAGTTTAAGAGATTCTATTGGAAAACAACAACTACTACTACTACTACTACTACTACTACTACTACCATTATCTTTGTTCAATGTAGGAAAATAAAAGTAGTAATAGGAAAATAAAAGTAGTAGTCATACGGCAGTGAAGGAGGAAAAAGTGGCCAGGATAAGGTTGTGTGATTGCTTCAGTGTGATTTTTTCCCTTGCATTGCCTTGCTAGTAAACTGATAACGGTGTGTGTGTGTGTGTGTGTGTGTGTGTGTGTGTGTGTGTGTGTGTGTGTGTGTGGTTGTTCTTGTTGTTGTTAAGTTGTTGTTATTATTACTCTGATTACTGTATTATCAAATCATGAGCTTTTTTGTTGTTGTTGATGTTATTATTATTATTATTATTATTATTATTATTATTACTATTATTACTATTATTATATTAGTGTTATCATTATCGATAGTAGTTGTAGTAGTAGTAGTATTAGTAGTATTAGTAGCAGCAGCAGCAGCAGCAATACCACTATGCTACTACTATTACTACTACTTTTACCACTATCTTCACAGTGAGGGCGACGCGTCACCATGCATTCCCTGCTGGTGGTGATGGGGGTGGTCTGTGCCCTCGTGGTTCCCAGTGGCCAGGTGGTCTACCCCAGCCCCAATCCCCAGGAGACAGGTAAGGTCACTGAAAGATCAGGTATTTCATTTTACAAGGAGTCTCGTATTATGTGTTGAGTTTAATGTTTAGGAAAATTTTTGTTGTTGTTATTTTTCGTTTTTTTTTCATCTGAGTCTTGTGTTGCTGTTCGGCGAAATTTTGTTCGTTTAAGTTTTCTCTTGTTCAATGTTTGGCAAAGTTCTTTTTTATTTATTTATTTATTTACTTATTTCTTTTTTTTCATCTGAGTCTTGTTTTGTTTAATGTGCGGCTAAGTTTTGTTCGTTTAAGTTCTGTATAGCTTAAAGTTTACTATTACTAGAGTTTAAGGAAAATTTTGTTCAAAGTTTATCAAAAGCTTCTTGAAAGTTTATCATTATTGTTCAAAGTTTACTGAGGTCTCGTGGTCACTTGGTCACAGTGGCGCGGGGTGGTGGTCAGGCTCTGTTCCTCACCGGTCACGCTGACAAGGCTCACACGCACGTAAAGTTCACTTGGTCACATCACTGTGTGCTTATGCGGACTTCATTGTATCAGAGTAGAATAATGTGAAAGTAGTCTTATTTTTCGTTTTCAATTCAGCACATTAGGTCACAATCCTAGAATCACCCCAGTACACCCTAGAATCACCCCAAAACACCCTAGATCATCCCAAAACACCCTAGAATCACCACAAAACATCCTAGATCACCTCAAAACACCCTAGAATCACCCCATAACACCATAGATCACCCACAAAACATCCTAGATCACCCCAAAATACCCTAGAATCACCCCAAAATACCCTAGAACCACCCCCAAAACACCCTAGATCACCGCAAAACACCCTAGATCACCCCAAAACACCCTAGATCACCCTAAAACACCATAGAATCACCCAAAATGCCTTTAGCAGTCCTAAAACACCATAGAAGCACTACGAAACATCCTAACAATCCTGAAACATTAGGAACACTTCAAAAACCCATAGAAGCACCACAAACCTCCCTAGAATCTCCCCAAAATACCCTAAATCACTACAAAACACCCTAGAATAACCGAAAAACACCCTAGATCACAACCAAAGCGTCCTACAATCACCAGAAAACACCCTAGATCATCCCTAGAATCACCATATACCCTAGAAGCACCGAAGACTTTACTAGACTCATTGAAAAATACCCCAGATAACACCAAATCACCTTAGAATCATCAGAAAACACCCTAGATTATCCCCAAAACACTTAGAATCATCAGAAAACACCCTAGATTATCCCCAAAACACTTAGAATCACCGGAAAAAACTTTGAAGCACCACAAATATCCCTAGAATTACCGCAAAGCACCTTAGACTCGCCAAAAGAGCACTCTAGGTGGTCCTAAAATCCAAAAGACATCCTAAATTATCCTAAAACACATTTAAATCACCCTGAATTACCTTAAGAATCCTGTAACATACTTTAATTATCCCAAACTTCCAAAACAACCAGAACAACTTCAGCAACACTCTAACACACTCTACATAGCCTTGGAACACGTGCTAACAAAGGAGCATTCGCAGAAACTTCCTTCTGGATGGACCACGGGCGCCGGGAACTGACGGAGGCGCTGCAGCAGACACCGAACAACAACAAGGCTAAGAATGTCATCCTCTTCCTTGG
>NC_087194.1:4732514-4737514 GCF_035594125.1 Scylla paramamosain
GTGGTAGTGACAATACAAGACTCGTGTGTAGGAATGGGTGACGCTGCCCTTTCCTCCTCCCTATTCTTTCCTTCCTTCCGCTTATCCTTTCTTCCCTCTTATACTTCCCTCCCTCTCCCTCTCCCTTCCCTCTCTCCTGTCCTTTCCTCCCCTTCTGTCATTTTTTCCCTCCCTCTCATAATCTTTCCTTCCCTCCTATCTCTAATCCTTTCCTCCCTCCTGTGCTTCCCTTCCTCCCCTCTCCCTTTCCCTCCATCCCTTCATCCTCTTTTAATCCTTCCCTCCTATCCTTTTACAATCCTATCTTCCCTTCGCCTTCCTCCTATCATTCTGTAATCCTTCTCTACCTTCCTCTCTCCCTTCCCTCCCTTCTCCTATCCCTTCCCTCCCTCCTCCTTTCCTTTCCCTTCCATCCTTTCCTTTCTCCCTCTCTCCCTTCTCTCCCTCCTATCTTTTCCTCCTTCCTGTTCTACCCTCTCTCCTATCTTTCCCTCCGTACCTCTTTACCTTCCCTCCTCTCTATCTTCTTGTAATCCCTCCCTCCTATTCTTTCCTCCCTGGCGTTCTTCCTTTCCTCGTATCCTTCCCTCCCTCCCCCTCTACCTTCCCTCCCATTTATCCTCCTTCAATCATCCCCTTCCCCACTCGCAGGTCTCTTCGGGGACATACACGTGCCCTACGAGGTGGACCGGAACAAGAGCGGCGCGGGGACCCCTCACATTAAGGACATGGTGAAGGTGGCAGTGCGCAGACTGAAGAGAAGCGACAACGGCTTCTTCCTCATGGTGAGAGAGAGAGAGAGAGAGAGAGAGAGAGAGAGAGAGAGAGAGAGAGAGAGAGAGAGAGAGAGAGAGAGAGAGAGAATCTTAACAACCCCATACAGGTAGAAACAATTACTTAACCACTCCTTCTACAGGTATTTAGGAAGGATAAGCCAGTTCTTACAGGTGTCTTTGGCTTATCTATCAAAACACACAGGTACATTATTCCCACCATTTAAATTTTCCTTCTTCAGGTAGTCAGGTAATGAAGGTGTACAGGTAATTAGAAGGACGAGTGAGAATAAATTAATTTTTTACAGGTGTACTTGACTTACTTATCAAAACACACACCTACAGTCACAGCCAAAGGTTTGTGCACATTCAGAAATGTGTCAATATGCTTCACATGTCTTGGAGGGCTCCACTCATACCGCTCTTCTAGACAGAGTGGAATCAAAAGCTCATCAACTCTCCTCTAATTTTACTGTCTTCAGCCTCTCTCATCGCCGCAGTGTTGCATATCTAGCTGTTTAGCCGCTATTTTCATGCTAACTGCTCTTCTGATCTTGCTAATTGCATTTCTCCCCTCCTCCCGCGGCCACACCGCACAAGACTTTCTTCTTACTCTTACCCCTATTCTGTCCACCTCTTTAATGCAAGAGTTAACTAGTTTTCTCAGTCATTCATCCCCTACTCTGGTAAACTCTGGAGCTCCCTGCCTGCTTCTATATTTCTACATTCCTATGATTTAAATTCCTTCAAGGGGAAGGTTTCAAGATACTTATCCTTTAATTTTTGACTACCGCTTTGGACCCTATTCGGGAACTGGCATCTCAGTGGGCTTTTTTAATTTTTTTTTTATTAGATTTTTGTTGCCCTTGGCTGATGTCCCTCCTACATAAAGAAAAAAAAATATGCCGTATTCTTTTTCACTAATTTAACCGTGTCGCCTCAACCGTAAGTCTCCCAGTGCCCGTCACCTTACAAAACCCGAGAAGGGAAAGGCTCCCAGGAGATCAGCGGACGTAAGACTGAAGGAACACTAGACCTAGTAGAAGTGAGGGCGTCAGGTTCCAAGAGTTCTGTCGGCGGCGGTACATGACCCTTTAAACCTCCCACAGGTAGAGGGGGGCAGGATTGACCACGGCATGCACCACGGGAAGCCACGGCGGGCCCTGGAGGAGCTGGTGGCCATGGAGGAAGCGGTGCGCGAGACCCTGGAAGAGGTGGACCTGCAGGAGACGCTGGTGGTGGTGACGGCCGATCACTCCCATGTAATGACTATGAATGGATACCCCGACAGAGGCAACGACATCTTCGGTGAGGAGGGAGAGGATATGCAGGAGGAAGACGGGGGAGGGGGGTAGGAAAGAGGAGGAGAAGGAGTAGGTTGAGAGGGACGAAAAAGACTAGGATAAGGAGATGAGGAAGAGATAGAGAGAGAGAGAGAGAGAGAGAGAGAGAGAGAGAGAGAGAGAGAGAGAGAGAGAGAGAGAGAGAGAGAGAGAGAGAGAGAGAGAGAGAGAGAATCATTTAGGAGAATCATTTTGTTTTCTGAATTCCTCGTGTGTGTGTGTGTGTGTGTGTGTGTGTGTGTGTGTGTGTGTGTGTGTGTGTGTGTGTGCTGATCCATGTGTGTTAATTGCAGGTGTGACGATTAACGAGGAGGACGTGTCTGATCACCTGCCCTACACCACGCTCATGTTCACTACCGGGGAGGGATTCAACTACACCTGGAATGGAACTGAGGTGAGGCCTTCCCTCTCACCTGTCCTCACCTGTTCACCGCACCTGTTCACTCTTTTGCCTCATCAACATCCTTTCTTCTTTATCATACTTTACTTTATTTCCTTCTTTATATTACTTTATTTTTCCTTTCATTTTATTTATTTACCTATGCTTATCTTACTTTATCTTATCTAACCTAACCTAACCTAACCTTACGTAACCTAACCTAACCTAACCTAACCTAACCTAATCTAATCTAACCTAACCTCACCTTACCTAATTAACACCTACAGGTAATTCGACGTAACCTGACGGGCGTGGACACAACTCACAAGGACTTCGTGCCCCTCGCAGCGGTGCCCACCTATCCTGGCTCCGAGACGCACGGCGGGGAGGACGTGGCTGTGTATGCTAACGGTGAGGTCACAGAGATATAGATAGGTAGAGAGAGAGAGAGAGAGAGAGAGAGAGAGAGAGAGAGAGAGAGAGAGAGAGAGAGAGAGAGAGAGAGAGAGAGAGAGAGAGAGAGAGAGAGAGAGAATTAGATGTGATTAGCATAGATAAGGAGATGAAGTAATATGAGTGCAGCCTGTGCCTGTGTGTGTGTGTGTGTGTGTGTGTGTGTGTGTGTGTGTGTGTGTGTGTGTGTGTGTGTGTGTGTGTGTGTGTGTGTGTGTGTGTACTTTTATTCGTTTAGCATGAAATATCCTTCCCACACCTGCCTACAGCTTTCGCAATTAAAACCCTATCCTTCCCACACCTTTCCAAACCTGTCCACAGCTGTCCAATTAACACCTGTCACTTCTTCAGGTCCCATGGCTCACCTGTTCCATCGCGTGCACGAACAAACGTATGTAGCGCACGTAATGGCATACGCTTCCTGCATCGGCCCCTATACAGACTGCAACCGGCCCTTCAATGACCACCGGACCCGTTACAAACACGTCCACCATCGCGACCTCGACAATGATGATGACGATGACGATGAAAGGAAGCGAAAGGGCAGGAAAGGTTATGGTAAAGGGAGCGACGGGTACAATGGTGCTCCTGCCCTGAAGAGTGGTGGCCTTGTGGTGTTGTGGTGTTGCGTGATGCTAAGTAAGGTGTGGTGAGGTTAGGTTATGCGGTAGGGTTTGTTGTGCGTGTGCGTGTGTGTGTGTGTGTGTGTGTGTGTATAGTTTTTATTAGTGTAGTATTCTGGCGTGGATGAATTGTAACGTGAAGCAATAGTCCTAAAAAGTGAAGATTACAGATGCATAAATAGTTGCCATACACACACATTATATACAATTCTTTATGTGTGTGTATACGTTCATTATTGTTTAGTATGAGAGAATTTTAACTTGAAGCAATAATATTAAAAAGGGAAGGTGATTAGGTATACACATTTCTGTTACATACACACACATGTTCACTCCTTCATGCGCTTGTCTTCGTGTGTGTATGCTTTTACGAGTCTAGTATGAGTGAATTTAAACTTGTAATAATCTTGGAAAGGGAAGGAGGTTAGGCATGTACATATTGTCCTATCATACACACGTACACGCTGCTTCACGTATACATACACGTGAGGTTGCTGTGTATGATTTTATCACCACCAATACACACAGTGCCCAAGATATTAATTCTTGCTTGTGTGAAAAATTTGTCTGAGTTTTTTTTTATTTATTTATTATTTTATTTCTGCTTTTCTGTTTCCATGTGATCAGTTCCCGTAAGACGTATTAGAATAAGGCGACAGAAGTGGGGCTCCCAAAACGGGTCAAACCAAAAACAGATGAAGCGTATCAAAAGTACACCGTTAGTTTAGTTGGAGAGGGAAGATAAGCTGTATATACGTAAGTTTAGGAAGTCGAAAACAACAACAACAACAACAACAACAATATCAATAACAACAACACCTACAACAACAACGACAACAACACCAACAACAACAACAACAACGACAACAACAACACCAACAACAACAACAACGACAACAACAACGACAACAACACCTACAATAACAACAACACCAACAACAACAACAACAACAACAACAACACCTACAACAACACCTAAAACAACAACAACAACAGCAACAACAACGACAACAACACCTACAACAACACCTACATACAACAACAACAACAGCAGCAGCAGCAATAACACCTACAACAACAATAGCTACAACAACAACAATAACAACAACAACAACAGCAACAACAGCAACATCAACAACATCTAGATCTACAACTACAACAATGACAACAGCAACACCCACAACTACATCACCTTCACCACCACTGTCATCACTAACAACAACAACAACAACAAAAACAACAATAGGTACTCATAACCCTTTCACTGCACCTTTTTGCTTACAAATTTTCAAGCACTTTTTTCGGATGCTGTCACTTCAGCAGCTCTCTAATCTACTTGACACAAAACTCATATTTTTTCTTTTTTCTAAGTTCACCCAAATCAGTTTTTCTTTTTTTCTCTCGGGTCACTCAAACAAATCTCTTTTTT
>NC_087194.1:4740014-4795014 GCF_035594125.1 Scylla paramamosain
CTCGCCGCCACCCACTCCACATTCCTCCCCCCCCCGTCACAGTCCCCTCTCACTCCCCTCTCACCCACCCTCACACCTGCTTACACCACCCCTCCTCTCTCTCTCTCTTTCTCTCTCTCTCTCTCCTCTCTCTCTCTCTCTCTCTCTCTCTCTCTCTCTCTCTCTCTCTGTACAAAGTTAGAATTTTAAAGTAAGCCAAGAAATTATGACGAAAAATCAATAAATAAAACAAGGAAAAGGAAATAAGAAAAGTGATGAATGAATAAAAGTAAATAAGGAGAATAATAACAATAAGAAGAAAACAACAGGAAAAAAAAGTGGAAGTGAAAAAAAAACAAGAAAATAAAGAAGGGAAGTGAAATAAAACGATGGTGATAATAATAAGAAATAAAAATGCACAAATGTGAAGCAGGAAAAAACAAGAACGATGAGAAACGAAAGAAAAAAAATTGAACGAGAGAAAAAAAAAAGATGAAAAAGGAAACAGAGAGCGAAACAAAATAAACAAATGAATAAATAAATAAGTAAATAAATAAATAAGTAGAAAAATAAAAAAAAATCTCGGAAACAAAAAAAAAAAACGAAAAAAATAAGAACGAAAAAAATAAACAAATAAAGGAATAAAAGAGAGAGAGAGAGAGAGAGAGAGAGAGAGAGAGAGAGAGAGAGAGAGAGAGAGAGAGAGAGAGAGTCGCAGCAATGGATATAGAATGGGAGTAGATTGAGTGAATGGGGAGTGAATAGATGTGGCAGGGTTGCGTGTCCCATTAAGACCCCATATCCTCTGCAGACCTCATCATGTCCTCTATTCCCGCGTCTCCTTTGTATTCCCAGGAGAAGCAACGCGAACCCTCCATCATCGGTGTTAAGACTGACACCCGTACTCTGAAGCGCCTTGTTCTCCCACCACGACTGTTTTTCAAGGCCACAGAGATGATAGGCTGGGTTCTAAAGTGTGTTTTTCCAGTTAGTTGTATAAAAACCTTGTTAATTTGTCGCTAGAACCATAAAAAAAAAAAACATCCTTAAAATCGTTTCTCCCTCACTACGACTTTTTTTTCTGATGTTAGTTGTATTGAACTCTTATTAATTTGTTACTAGAACCATAAAAAAAACACTTAAAAACACTTTCACCCTCACTACAACTCTTTTCCAAGGCCACAGAGATGAGAGGCTGCGTTCTAAAGTGTGTTTCTCATGTTAATTGTATTGAAATCCTAATTTGTCATTAGAACCGTAAAAAAAAAAAAAAAAAAAAAAACGCTTTTCCCCTCACTACGACTCTTTTCCAAGGCCACAGAGATCAAGAATGTTTCTCCTGTTAATAATGTAAATAATCTCGTTAATCTGTCACTAAAACCATGAGACCATCTTAAAAACGCTCTATTTCCTTATTACGACTATTTTCCAAGGCCAAAGAGATGATACACCGCTTTCTCAAGAACGTCTCTCTTGTTGATAATGTAGAAATCTCGTTAAACTATAACAGAAACCACAAAAACATCCTGGCAAACCCCAACAGCCACTTGAGCCTGTCAAACTACCAATAAAACTAGCAAAACGCTCGTGAAAACCACCAAATAACTCACAAAACACACAAAAAGCTGCTAAGATACGACGCTAAAACCCCGGAGGCCGCAGTGACGGAGTAGGAACAACACCAGTAGAGCAGAGGGGGCGGGGAGAGGACGTGTATCATAGCTGCAGCTCGTGTGACATTGACTAACTGACGGGCTGTTAGCTCGACCGCGCCTCCCCTTTGATCTCCGCCTCGGGGTAGCAGTCAGCTTACTTGGGCCAGTATTCAGAAACACTTTGCTCTCTCGATCACCACGACTGTTCTCAAAGGCCACAGAGATGATTAGATGGTTCTCAGTAGTGTTTTCCTGTTAGTTCAGTAGAAATATCATTATTCTGTCACTAGAACCAGAAAAAAAGTATATATATATATATATATATATATATATATATATATATATATATATATATATATATATATATATATATATATATATATATAACAGTAGTAGTAGTAGTAGTAGTAGTAGTAGTAGTAGTAGTAGTAGTACGTATAAGGAGGTGAATGAGTAGTACCGAGAGAGAGAGAGAGAGAGAGAGAGAGAGAGAGAGAGAGAGAGAGAGAGAGAGAGAGAGAGAGAATCATAAGAACACGAGAAAAATAATGACTTAATAGAAGGAGGGGGAGGAAGAAGAAAACAAGAAGAAAGAAACGTAACAAAAACGGTGAAAGAGAGAGAGAGAAAAAAAAATAAAGTACTTTCGTTTGTACACACACACACACACACACACACACACACACACACACACACGAGAAGGGAGTTAGGGAGTCAGTTATAAGGTATGAGGCTAAGAGGGGCTGAGGGGCTGAGAGGTAGGGAGGTGAGGGGGGCTGAGGGGGGTGGGGGGTGCTGCACTAAGACAGAGAGAGCCGACAAAGCTAATTGTTCACCAGAGGACGCTGTAAACAGGGTGCCAAACAAGGTATTTCCGCGATTGCCTGATCCACTTGGGGCTCGCGTTAAAAGGGGGGTAAGGGACGGAGGAGGGGCGGAGGAGGGATAGGGATGGTGCCAGTGATACCCTCTCTCTCTCTCTCTCTCTCTCTCTCTGGTAGTTCATCACGTAGCTGTATATCAAAACTTTTTCTTTTCCCTCTGTTACTTTAATTTCTCTCTTCATCTCTCTCTCTCTCTCTCTCTCTCTCTCTCTCTCTCTCTCTCTCTCTCTCTCTCTCTCTCTCTCTCTCTCTCTCTCTCTCTCTCTCTGTGTGTCTATATCTCTTTCTGTTTTTGTTTCATTCCGTTCCTTTTATCTCCCCTCGCCCTCTCTCTCTCTCTCTCTCTCTCTCTCTCTCTCTCTCTCGTTTTCACATACATTTCATTCACACGTGATCACCACCACCACCGCCATCGCCGCCGCCACCACCACCGCCACCACCACCACCACCACCACTGAAGGTAATCATGTGGAAGACCCTAAAAGATCTCCATCCTGTAGGAAGAACCGGGGTCCCACAGCCGCGTCAGGAGTACCCGGAGGAGGAGGAGGAGGAGGAGGAGGAGGAGGAGAAGGGTGGTCGCGTTATCTGACTGTGCAAGTTATGTTTATTTTTCCCTGTGTTATTGAGGAAGTGGAGATAGAGAGATAAGAAAGATTTAAAAAAGACAAGAAAGCAAAAACATTAAGGGATTACAAATATAAACAGAAAGATAACAGATTTTTCTCTATCATTGAGGAAGTGGAGAGAGAGAGAGAGAGAGAGAGAGAGAGAGAGAGAGAGAGAGAGAGAGAGAGAGAGAGAGAGAGAGAGAGAGAGAGAGGTAACAAGGACTTAGAAAAAATAGAAAAATAGTTAAAAATAGAAGAGATAACAAGTGTACAGATAGAAAGATAAGAATTTTTTCGCTTTATTACTGAGGAAATTAATATAGATAGATAACAAGGATTTAGAAACATAATTAGACAACAAACTTTAAGATATAACATAGAAATAGAAAGACAGGCAACTACTTCTCACTATTTATTGAGGACATGGAGAAAAAAGATAGATAGATAGATAGATAGATAGATAGATAGATAGATAAAGAGATAGATAACAAGGGCTTAGAAAGATAGAAAGACGACAGATATTAAGAAATAAGAAATACAGATAAAGATAACTATTGTTTTTCCTTCTGTTAAATGAGAAAGTGGAGATAGATAATTAGACAACAAATATTGAGAAAGATGAAATTACATGGAACAGAAACTGAAAACAAGTAAAAACTGAGAGATAACGAAGATTAGGAGAGATGGCAAATATAAGATAACGAAAACCAGAAGAGATAAAGAGATAAGCATTGGGTGTGATAAGAAATAGAAACAAAGAAAAAAAAGTGAAAAATATAGGATAAGGAGAACCAGATGTGATAAACAGGAGATAGCAAAAAACTGAAATAATATAAGATAAAGGAGAGCAGAAGAGATAAGATAAGGAGTTTACAGAGATAAGATAGTAAAGCTCTTGAAATATAACATTGTAAGATAAGATAACAGAGGCTAGAGGAGAAAACAAGATAGCAAACATTGGAAGTGGCAACAAGTAGAAAGGAAAAGATAAAAAAAAAGTAAAAGAAATGATGACTGAAGGATAACGAAGAGAAGAAAAGATAATAAGCAAGAAATAACGAAGATTACAAAAGATGACAAGATAAGAAAGATTAGAGGAGATAACAAGGTGACAAAGAGAGAGACAATTAGAAACACGATAACGAAGATAAGAGATAAAAATATATAAAAGAGCAGATAACACGAACAAATAACGAACATTACAGTACATAGGAAAAATAAAAGACAAGATAAGGATTACAAGAGCGGGGAATGATAACAGCTGAGTGGCAGTGGGCAAGAGAGAGATAAGATAACTAGTGAAGATAACAGAACAAGGTAACATAAAGGCCCTCTATAGATAAGAACAAGATAACATAACCAAACATAATAGAAGATGAATAACAAATAACAGAAATTAGGTAACAGAAAAAGATAACAAAAAAATATCGAGGTTTCTATATTTTTCTGGCATTCTACTTCCTCCCTTTTCTCTTTCTTCCTTCTCTCTTCCTCCCCGTGACATGTGGTGGAAGGAGAGGAGGAGGAGGAGGAAGAAGAAGAGGAGGAGGAGAAGGAATGAGGCAAGTGTAGGGAAGGAGGAAAGAAGGAAAGGAAAGCAAAGTAGGAAAGTATTGATGGCTGAGAGAGAGAGAGAGAGAGAGAGAGAGAGAGAGAGAGAGAGAGAGAGAGAGAGAGAGAGAGAGAGAGAGAGAGAGAGAGAGAGAGAAGGAAAGGGACGAGAAGAATGAGGTACTTTCATTTCCTCCTCCTCCTCCTCCTCCTCCTCCTCCTCTTCCCCTTCCTCTTCCTATTTCTCTTCCTCTTCCTTCTCCTCCTCCTCCTCCTCCTCCTCCTCTTTCTTCTCCTCCTCCTCTGTCAGCTCTCTTGTTAATGATGACACGGAGAATGAACAGGAAGAAAAAGAAGGAGGAGGAGGAGGAATACAAAGAAGAACAAACAGCAAAAGATTTTTTGACCCTTACTAGGCTGTTTGGTAATGAAGAAGAGAGAAGATTAAAGAGGAAGAGCAGATGAGAAGAGGAGAAAGAGAAAAGTAGAGAAATAAAACGAGTAGGAACGAGGAGGAGGAGAAGGAGGAGGAAGTAGAAGTAGGAAAAAGAAAGAAAAGAATAAACAGGAGAAGGAAAAAGAGAAGTGGGAAGAGGAAGAAGAAACAGAAGAAATACAAAGGAATACAAAGGAAAGCCAAACAGCAACAGACCTTTTGGTCCTTGCAAGGCTGTTTGGTAACTACTTCTAACTAGCTACAGGGAAGAGAGACAGGACAGCATAGCAGAAGGCTCCTCCCCACCCACCACTCCCTCCAGCTTGCGCTGGCATGGAAATAGTTGGGAAAAGTACCATGCAGTGTGGAAAAACTGACATGGAATTTTCATAGGAAAGGATGAAAGGAAGTTCTACTATTCACCCTACGGTGAACTCTATACGCCTATCTCAAAGTTAATACAATTTATAAAAAAAATTGGTGTCTGTACAATAAGAGTTTATTAGTGAATTTAGTAATTATTCGGACAAGAAGAGAGCTTGTTGGGGATTTGCTTTTAAATATTTGTCTGTTTTATTTTTTAATGATTCAATAGAATTGCTATTTACGATTTCAGCAGGAAGTTTATTCTATATATTTACTGTATGATTAAAGAAAAAAATGTTTGGCCTCGTGGGATTTAAAACGTTTGGGTATAATCTTGAATCCATTATTTCTTGTTAGGTTAGAATGATCAATGGTAAAATATTTATGTGCAACAATGTTACTATATCCTTTGAAAATTTTGAACACTTCAATTAGATCTCCTCTTATCCTGCGCTTTGTTAAACTAAATAGGTTTAGTTCTTCCAGTCGTTCCTCATACGGCTTATTGCGCAATCTTGGAATCATCTTTGTGACTCTGCGCTGTATCTTTTCTAGTTTTTCAATGTCTTTTTAGAAAGATGGTGAAGAAGAAAAGGAGGAAGAGAATGAGAAGGAGGAAGACAAAAAGGAGGAAAAGAAGGAAATAAGTGCATTGGAGGTAACAAGGAAGAACGAGAAGAGAAGGAGGAAGAAGAACAGTAGGAGGAGGAGGAGGAGGAGGAGGAGGAGGAAGAGGAGATTTACATTTGTGTGGTGGAGGTAACAAGGGAGGTGGGCGTTAGGGAAGAGTGGAGCTATGTTAATGGTGTTTTTAGCGATCCAGCCTTGAGATGAGAGACAGCAGAGGGCAGACAGGCGAGGAGAGGGGAGAGGGGGAGAAATTTCTGGTAACGTGACAAATGTGGATCTTTGGAATACCTGCATCTCGTTTTCTTTCCCGTTTTCTTTTATTTTTTTATCCTTCTGTTAGCTTTCAATCACTTTTATGTTATTTTATCTTATGTATCTCAAAGGTGTGTGTGTGTGTGTGTGTGTGTGTGTGTGTGTGTGGGGGGGGGGGAGGGGGTAGATGGGTAGGTGTTCCAAAACTGTCATTAAAAAAAAAAAGATCTCGAGGTGCTTTATATATCTCAAAGTGTGTGTGTGTGTGTGTGTGTGTGTGTGTGTGTGTGTGTGTGTGTGTGTTGTCATTTGCGATTTTCTTTCTTTTCCTAATGATACAGCTCCAGAGTGTATGAAATATAATGATATCTATAGTTTTCTTCGTGCTTTCAAATGGTGCGCCTTTAAGAATCTTCCAGGGAAACACCTTCGCTCTTAACCTCATTTCTTTTTCCTTTCCTTTTCCCTTTTTCTCAATGGGACACCTAAAAAAACTGACAGGAAAACTAACCAATTTTTTCCCTCTGTATACCTGTACCAAGACTTCCCCGTCCGTTTGTTTGTGAGACAGAAACTTGAGTCACAGAGGCCAACTTTTTTTATCCTTTCGTGTGCAGGTTATGCGTACTGGTGGTGGTGGTGGTGGTGGTGGTGGTAGTGGTGGTGATGCGTCAATGGTCTACTTATGCTGATGTAATGGTGGTGATATATTCCCACGCTCACACACACACACACACACACACACACGTTTGCACAAAGTAGTGAAGAGGGGGGGCGGGGTGTGTGAGTGAGTGAGGTGTGAGGCGCGGGCGTGCTGGGAGTGAGAGAGTGAGAGGAGGGAGAGTTGTGTGTGTAGGGGGGGTGCGGATGAAAGGGGAGGGTAATGCGAGGGGATATAAGGGGCGGGCGTGGGGGGCGGAGCTTCAGTCGCTTGCCACGTCAAGTACAAGAAGGTCATGAAGTTGGGCGTCCTGTGTCTGCTGCTGTGTCTCGCCTCTGCGCAGAAGCACGAGGCCACAGGTGGGTAGAGGTGGGCAGGGCGAGGACAGGTAGCTAAAGGTGAGACGAGGACAGGTAGAATAATGCAGGTGGGTATTTGAACGAGAATAGTTAGAATAGATTAAGAAAATTAGAAAAGCGTAGAGCGAAGACAGAGCTAAAGAGAAGACAAGAACACTATGACTACTTTCCAAAGGCCACAGAAATGATTAGCAGAGTTCTGAAGAGTGCTACTCCTGTTAATATCGCAGAAATCACGTTCATCTGTCACTAGAACCTTAAAAAAACTCCCTTGAAAACGTTAAGCTTTCACCACGACTTTTTTTCCAGTGCTACAGAGGAAGAGAACAAGTGAACTGGAACGTGGATAGTTGAGAAAAAAAAAAAAAAAGAGGGGAGCGAGAACGAGGACAGGTAGCAAGGACAGATAACTAACGAGAGGGAGAGGACAGATAGACACTTGCAAAACGAGAACAGTTGGAAAAGGGAACAAGAACAGGTGAAACGGAGACGAGGACAGGTAGCCACAGGTGAGACAAGGAGGACGAGAACAAGTACAAGGGGATGACGATAGATAGGACACGAGGAAAAGAACGAGGACAAGTAGATACAGATGGAGTAGAAGAACAGGTGGAAGAACTAGTAGAGGACGAGATTCAAACAGGTAAGGAAGGACGAGAAGTAGCTAGTGATGGAGAGCGAGGCAAGGATAAGTGGATACAGGGAGGACTTCAGGTGGTACGGATACAGGTGGATACAGGTGACAGGGAGCGGGTACAGGTGAATACAGGGAAATGGCCAGGTGGTACAGCTAAGTGCAGGAATCTTAACAGGTGACAGAAAAAATATTGCAGGGATGAATTTGAATGAATTATTTATTTATTTATTTATGTATTTATTTATTTTATTTTATTTCATTTCATTTCATTTCATTTCATTTCATTTCATTTTATTTTATTTTATTTTATTTTATTTTATTTTATTTATTTATTTATTTATTTTATTTTATTTATTTATTTATTTTTTTGTGTGTGTGTGTGTGTGTGTGTGTGTGTGTGTGAAGCGCTTCCATTTCATTTTATTTTTTTCTACTTTCAAATGATCAAATGGAGGATGATGTACTTCGCCTAATGTAGCTAACAGTATCAAATGTACATTCACTCATGAAAGTTGGTGGGAGTCCGTGTGTTTATGTGTGTGTGTGTGTGTGTGTGTGTGTGTGTGTGTGAGGGTCTGTGCATTCCCACCCCATCTGTATGGTTCACTTGCCCAATAAGATCTTAGACATCGAAAGAGCCCAACCTTCACATCATGTCATACAACACTGAACAGGAATCATGACTACCAGTAACATGTGATTAACAAACACAATACTTTCTTGCTTTATTACATCAAGTCACAGTTCTGGCGTGTGTGTGGATCAGTGCGTCGCCACATCGTAAGACAGACTCGCCATATAGAAGGGGGTGGGGGATGCAGAATGGACAGGCCCCTCTCACACACACACCACTAGCTTTTATGACTGACTAAATCTCTAAAAAAAATCGTTCTCGTGTTATTATTTTAAGAACACAAGGGAAGCTGCAAGAATCCACCAGGCCTACACGTGCCGGTCTCTGTGTGAAGCATGCCTACCTATATCTACTCATCCCTGCCTATAAATCTCCTCTTTAATTCCTTATTGGCTGGTGTTACTGAATTTTGGCATGCTTTATGATGTTATTTGAAACAGATGCGGCTCAGTTGCTGGTGCTTCAGTGTGTGTGTGTGTGTGTGTGTGTGTGTGTGTGTTCGAGATCTTTCGCTAGTATTGCCTATTTGAGACTTGACGCCATATTGTTTGTCGCGTGCATGGGAAAATGCGTAAGTGTGTGCGTAGGAGTGAGCGAGGCAGAGGAGTGCAGGCAGTGTGGCATCAGGGTGAGGGAGAGTGTGATACATGCCCGAGGCGGCTGGTGATGGTGCTTGATTTACTGTGTTATGATGTGTTCCGTGTGTGTGTGTGTGTGTGTGTGTGTGTGTGTGTGTGTGTGTATGCGGTGACAGGCAGCTTCCTTTTCCTCTCGGCATCTTCAGCAGAGACAAAACAGTAAACAAACAAAGGATAGGGTAGGGGAGGGTCAGCAGGCAACCACCGGGGCCTGCTGCGTCGTAATGGCGGGGCGACACAACCCCGCCGCGCTACAGTGGAGGGCGGCGAGCGGCGGGCAGCAGGGAGCCTCATTGCCGCGTCCTGGCGGCTGCGTCCTCTATCAGCTACTTCCTGCCGCCACCCACACCCGCCCTGTCACCATCACACCCGACAAGGCTCCGCACCACACTCCCTGACCTGCCGCCCGGGATCCGCTGGCCAAACCGTTAAAAAATACTCCTTCAGAACTTTGCTCCTCCCTTCACCAGAACTAACACTCCTTCAGATTCCTTCATTGGACCTGCCACTTCTGTTCTCCGCCCTGTACAGTATATCAGGTAAAATTCCCTGTGATCTGTCCTCGCCGGTCTCGCTTCCTTTGATTCGTAATTGTCTTATGCTTTCTTCGTTAACTTCCTAAGTGTTCTAGTCAATTCATTACATTGAGGCCTTAACTCCTGGCGGCGGCATGTATAGACTCCTTGGTGCCGTGCAGAACGATGCCGCCAACAACATCACACCCCGGGGCTGTCCTCACCTGGGGCATGACGCTGTGACCTGGACGGTGACCTCGACCACCTGGGAGTATGGCAGTGGGACCTCTAAGGGGCTTGACGCTGTGACCTTAAAGTGGACGAAACATGTGACCTCGTAAAGGAGAGGCGATGTGGCTGACGTGACCATGTGACTCAGGGAATGACGCTGTGACCACTGGCAGGAAGGGCCACGTGACCTCGGGGGAGCGATGTGCCTGACGTCACTGTTGAACATGAGCATGACAATGTTTTCCTTGTTCCTGCAATGACTGACTGGTGGGCGATGCTCCGCTGAGTGAGGGAACCAGTAACTCGTGGCAGGACCTTGCTATGCTGTGACCTGCTGCTTCCCTGGCTCTGTGACCTGGCTGGGTGAGGAGAGGAGTGGCGGGAAGACATACAGTCCCAGGAGTCTAGAATCTAGAGTCTTTTCAGAATGTGTAATTTTCTAATGAGTGGTCTGTGGCCGCGTAGAACCAAAAGTAAAATGACATCTTGGTTTTAGGATTGAATTAGAAGCACCACAGCAGGCAACCCGCGGCGGTGTTGGTGTTAAGGTCAAATGTGTGCCCAGGCCGCGGTGATGTCCTTGGGCACCCATCTGGCCATCTGTGCCCGCCGCTGATACCGCCATCTTGCCACTCTGTACCCATGTCACTCAGCATTGGGGGTTTGGGATGGTGAAGGGCTGGGCACAGGGCAGGGTGTGAGGCAGGTGGTAGGAGGTGAGGCAGGGGGTAGAAGGTGAACCAGGGGGCAGGGGGTGAGGTAGGGACAGGGCGTGGACAGGCTGGGCAGGGCAGGGGAGGGGCAGGGCAGGGTGGCAGGGGTTGGGGGAATGGCCAGGCACTCACTGCCACTGTCTTGCAGATGAAGCTTCCAAGGAGGCAGACCAGTGGACCAGCGATGAGGACACCTCCCTGCGTGCCGCCGCCAGCCACGCGCCCTCCCACGCCCTGAGCTCCGAGGAAGACGACTACGACGACTTGGACCTTGACTCCGAGGAGGAGCAGCGGGACGGCAGCGAAAAGCCTAAGGTCGAGACCGAGGAACACTATGTGTACGAGTACGAGGACGAGTACGAGGACGACTACGACGACGAGGACGAGGGCGAGGAACGTATTAAGAGGAAGGTGATCTTCGGCGGCGGCGGCGGGTACGGCGGCGTGCACCGCAGCAGGGGCGGCGGCGGCGGGGGAGATCCCTACGGACGGCGCCGCGGCAACCACAACTACCACGGCCCGGACTACGGCAACTACGGGTCGTGGCCGTACGGGCGCGGCGAGTACGTGGACACCAGCTCCTTTGACAACGTTCGCACCGAGACCCCGGAGCCCACCACCACCACCACCACCACCACTCGCGCGTCCCCCACTCGCGCCTCCGCCAGGTCCAGGGCGTACGGCATTGTGCGCTCCTCGCCCGGCGACGGGGACGTGCCCAGCACCTCCGGCAGGAAGTCCAAGACAGGCCGGCGCGAGACCAAGAGGAAGCTGCCCAAGAACCTCAAGTTAGAGATCGCCGAGTACGCCCTGCAGTACGGCACGCGGCAAGCCGTGCAACACTACTCCCAGCAGGTCGGCAAGCGCATCAGCGAAAAGAAGATCGAAAAGTTCGTGCGGCGGTACCAGCAGCGGCAGGAGCGGACCGAGGCGCGCCAGAACTAGTCCCTGGCACCCGCCTCGACGCCTCGACGCCTCGCTGTACATACTTCCGTCAGACACGCTGGTCCTCCAGACAGCGCCGCGGCGCAGCACCGCCGGCGTATCTGGAGTTATTTACAGTTAACTTAAGTCCCTGAGGGGCGCTCTTATAGCCACGAGGCCCCGCAGGACAAGTAAGCTAGGCATCCTTGTTGCTGTACACCAGGTAAGCTTTACACTCAGCCACGAGGGGAGGGGATCGCGTGCACCAGTGGGGCAGCGCAGCCCAGGCGTTGCCGTGCTGCGCGGGAAGACGTTCGCGCCGTCAAGCTCTCTCAGCCTCGCATGTTGCCGTAGTCACGTAAGCTGTATTACCTCACACCTTGTACCTGGAAGAGAGAGAGAGTCAGTCTTCTTGCTGCCGGTAAAGGAAAAGCCACCAGGAGGATCGCGCCCCTCAACACAGCGTCCCTAGCAGCCTGATTGGCGAAACCTGAAAAAAATAAAAATAAAAAATAATAATCCATGCCTAGGACCATCCGCCAGAGGTCAGGATGGTCAGGATGGTTCCAGGCTTTCATATTCAAATAAATGATATTAATGCTAAGTGGAGTGCAACGAGTAGGTAACTTATAACCCCGGTAGTTTAGGATGTTTCCCTTGCGGCACCTCACCTCGCCCCTGCAGGCGCGTGGCTCAGCTGATCACGACGCTACTGGCACACACCCGCCCTCTTATTGTTGTTGTTATTGTTATTTGTCTTGTTTCCTTTTCCGAACAGGGTATATAGGAGGAAGAGGAGAGGAGAATGACAAATGTACGTAGAAAGAAGTTCAAATATTAAGGTGCATCTTGTGTTGCGCAGGTGAGGTTGTGGAGGGGACAGGTGTGGTGAGGTGTTGCACAAAACCTTTGCTTATTGTGCATATAGCTTTGACCAGTGCCTGTGTAACCTGTGTTCTATATGAGGACTTTGACGTGTGTGTGTGTGTGTGTGTGTGTGTGTGTGTGTGTGTGTATGCTACTAGGCGGTCACCCATCCAAGCACTAACCAGACACAGCGTTGCTTAACCTCGCTGATGGGACAAGAAGCGGTGCATTCAACGTGTGTGTGTGTGTGTGTGTGTGTGTGTGTGTGTGTGTGTGTGTGTGTGTGTGTGTGTGTGTGTGTCATCAATTCATAAAAAAAACTTTATATGTATTATTCTTATATATATATATATATACATATTTAACTCGCACGATTAGAAATTCAACACGTGCACGTACAACATTCTTATGCACGTGTCTAAAGTACGGACGCGCGAGGTATCCACAACTCACGTGCATTTGAAACACTTTAGTTCAAATTCCAGTACGTTAATTTTTCAGTCTACTTGTTTTTCTGTCTGCTTAGTTTCCTGTCCTCTTGTCTCTCTCACTCCTGTCTTCCCGTCCATTCGTCTTTCTATCTGTCTGTCTTCATGTTAGTCCGTTGTATTATCTTTGTCTCTACCATTAATACTCAAAAAAGTGACGAAAAACGCGATTCACCGTGAAAATCTCCGAGGGTCTGTTGAGAGAGAGAGAGAGAGAGAGAGAGAGAGAGAGAGAGAGAGAGAGAGAGATATGTGCGTGCGTGCTCCTATACGGTCACCCATCCAAGCACTAACCAGACACTGCGTTGCTTAACCTCGCTGATCGGACAAGAAGCGGTGCGTTCGACATCTGCATGTGTGTGTGTGTGTGTGTGTGTGTGTGTGCCAAAAGTTTCCACGCATGTCAGACCTCTCGTAGTCCTTAAGAATATTTATGATAGAGTTGGTTTATAAGAGCAAATGTTGTACTCTTCTATACCGTGTGAAACCAGAATATAACACTGAGCAAAGGGGTGATGCTTTTATCCTTCCTGGGCAGGTGGATGTTACCGTCACAAGATTGGAGATGCTGGTTTGATTTCTGGCCGTGTTCCCAAACTTTTTAATCTGTTGTCTTGGTTTGTGGACAGGCTCTAGTGGGGGCTCCCGGGGGTGTGTGCATGGGACAGGTGGTAAGTTTGACAGGCGCTAATGAAAGTTATATTTTTTTAGGGTGTTTTCATGGGACTTGGTAGTATGACAGGCTGCAGTGAGGGCTGTTATGGTTTTTAAGGGTGTTTTCATGCTTTTAGTGGTAGTCTGACAGGCTCTAATGAAAGTTATATTTTTTAGGATTATTTTTTCTATTAATGGTGCATAATCCTTGTCTATAATTAAAATCACATACACGCACCTTTAAAAATCACCCACAAGGGATTTTTAAGTGTAGCGAGGACAAGACCCTGAAACTTTTATGGATATTATGGCTACAGTGCTAAAATTACTGAGGGGTTTTAGAAAATTGTCCTAAGGAGAGAGGGGAGCTTAAAAAATACGAACCTCAGACGGTTCCTTCCTCCTTCTCCCCATCTCGCCCCTCCCCCACTAAAAACAACAATAAAGAAATAAGCAAATAAAATAAAAGCAAAGAGTAACCATAGCTATTATAAGGTCAGAACGTATTAAGACCATTTAATATTCTTTTAAACCTCCCCAGTGACTCGACACTAACAAACTGATTACCAGCTCACTCACAGCAGACCGCAGTGTGACGTTATTGATGTACCTTTTAGTCATTCAAGTCTGGTGATCCGCAGGGCAGTTGTTCTTGGTTCTTTACTTGGTTCCGTTTTCACATGTAAGCAGCTGAAAATAAATACCTTAGTCCCTGTTTCCGTTTTCTCTAATGTCTACCATTTTCTAGAATTTTTCCTCAGTGACAGTTGAAGTGACTATTTTCAAAGGCCACAGATGATTTGCCGGGTTCTCAAGAGTGTTTCTCCTGCTAAGAATGTATAAATCTTGTTAATCTGTCACTAGAACTGTATGTGTAAAAGCCCTTTGTCACTTCATCACAACTGCTTTCAAAGGCCACACTGGTGATTTACCGGAGTCTTAAAAGCGTTTCTCCTGCTAATGATGTAGAAATCTTGTTAATCTGTCCCTAGAACCGTATAAAAACTTTTAAAAACTTATGTAATTTACTAGATCCTTTTGAGAGTAGTCGGGGTGCGGCGCGTTTCAGAGTACAGTCCCGAATGTCATTCATGATTCTGAGCCAATACTGCTGGTCTCGCCCACGCTCTGCCGCTTCCCAGGACTGCAGAAGGTTGCTGCTGAGGAAAGGCAGAAACATAAGAGCGTCTTATGAAACACTTGTGCACTGCATCTCTACTACTTTTAAAAGGCTTTAGTTGAAGCTGGACGGAGTTCTAAGGATATTTTTTATGGCTCTAGTGACAGATTAACAACATTTCTGCATAGTAAACGGGTGAAACAGTCTTGATAACCTGTCTAGTCACCTCTGTGGCATTTAAAAATTGTTGGTGAAGTGACACAGGTTTTTAATATATATTTTTTTTTTTATCGTTTCAGTAACAAATTAACAAGAGCTTTACATGAATAGCAGGAGAAACACTCTTGAGAACCCAGCTATTCATCTCTGTGGTCTTGAAAAATAATCGCGGTGAGAGAGCGGAGCGTTTGTGAACACAGGCCATACAACAGATGATGAGATGGTCACGAAATGTTGGTGTTATTGTCGTGCCTTCTTCACTGACTCACTCACTGACTCACTCACTCACCCACTCATGCTGCGGAGGCGGATGTGAGGCAAGAGACAAAGTGGCGTAACAATTCATGAAGTTCGGAGAGATAAGTGCATTGAGTAAGAAAGTGAGTAAAAGACAGAGAGACTTCAAGCATTTCGTACCAGGATGAGAATTAAACTACTACGTCTGTTTTTCAAGATGAGTCACGTCATTACAGCTGAGTACTGGGAGAGGAGGAGGAGGAGGAGGAGGAGGAGAGTGAGGCATACAGGGAGGGAGGGAGGGTGGAGTTATTAAACTAGACTAGTGGAGCTATTTAGGAACCGTGGTGGCGGAGGCAGGTCAGTGTGGTGAAGGCGGTGGGGCAGGCAAGATGACTGTGGTGGCGAGGGTAGTGGTGTTGGCTCCTGTGGCTCTCCTGGTCCTATCCTGCCTCATCTCTACCTCCACAGCACAGCACGGTAAGCCAGCTGGGGTTAGGAAGCTGGGGGACGAGAAGTGAGGAGAGGAAGAAATGTAAGCGGATAGAATGAAAAGTAAACAGGGAGAACGGGAAGTGAGGAGAGGAAGAGAAGTAAGCACGAAAGAACGAAAAGTAAGCAGGGAAGAAGAGAAGGAAGCAGAAAGAGACGAGAACTAAGCAGAAAGAGGCGAGAAGTAAGGAGAAAAGGACGAAAAATTGACGAGGAGAGAATGAGAAGTCAGAAGACGAAAAAAAGTAATCAGAGAGAATGAAAAGTAAAGAGAAAGAAAGAATAGTGATAAAAGTTTCTATCCCCAATTCAAAATCCACTTGTTTAATACCCGTTCTGCTTCTGCATTCCTTAGCGTGAGTGTAATAACGGCATAAGGGGTGACGAGGGTGATGGAAATAGAAGCCTTGTGTCAATAATAGGTATAAAACTACAGTAACAGATTCACGCTTCACTCACACATGATAGAACTAGATTTAGAAAGGGAAAGGAGGGAACTGGTAGACAAAAAGAGTGGTAGATGAATGGAATAGACTCAGTAATCAGGTTGTTAGTGCTGGGTCTATGGGAAGCTTTGAAAGAGGATTAGGTACATGTATGGATGGGGGTGATAGGGGGAAATAGGTAGTTATGATTCACACAGGGACTGCCACGTGTAGGCCTGATGGCTTCCTGCACCACCACCATGTTCTTATGTTAGGTTACGTGTGTGTGTGTGTGTGTGTGTGTATGTATGTGTGTGTGTGTGTGTGTGTCAGAGAGAGAGAGAGAGAGAGAGAGAGAGAGAGAGAGAGGAGATGGCGGATGAATGAATTAGAGCACAATAGAGACTGGCTGCCTCCCACAGTAAAGAAAATAATAACAACAACAACAACAACAATTGCTGCTACTACTACTACTACTACTACTACTACTACTACTACTACTACTACTACTACTACTACTACTACTACATTAACAACATCAACGACAACAACAACAACAACACCACAATCGATTCCAACACTCCTGTCCGGTGGCGCAACGGTCAACACGCTTGCCTCACATTATGACACTCCAAGGTTCGAGTCCCGGATGGAGATAAGCTGTGGGTGGGTCTTCCTTCACATTCCACCTTTCGAAGAGAGCAGATCAGGCAAACTCTTCACCTCCTACAGTTTTATTTCTGCTTCGTGTACCGTTTAAGTCACCCTTTATACTGTGTCACTGAGTCAGGGAGTTAAACATTAAGAACACAAGAAAACAAGGGTTGGTCCAGGAAGCCATCAGCCTACACGTGCCAGTCCCTGTATGAAACGCACCTGCCTGTTCCCACCTGTTATCCCCATTCATAAAAGGGTCTAATCTTCTTTCTAAAGGCCCTATTGACTCAGCACTAACTTAACCCAGCCTGATTACTGAGTCTATTCCATTCATCCAAACTCTCACAACTAATTCCTTCCTTTCCCTTTGTTAACCCTCTGCCTGCCACCTGGTCCACCTTTCCCTCATCACCAATCACCCTGAGACATCTTTACTTATTCTGTAGCCACATCAAAATTGCAAAATGTATTCTTTTTTCGTCGCTAACTTTCTTGTAGACGCTTATAAAGACTTCACGCGTTGCTTCTCCTGCTGCTAATTGTGTCGTGTCGCAGTGAAGGAGTTAAAAGCTTAAATCTCAAGCTTAAATCCATTATTTCTTGTCCTGTCTTAGTTATTTCTTGTTCTCTCCTTATTATTCCTTGTTCTGTTCTGATTAGTGATCCTGACGAGCCTTCTAGTGTGACCTGGTGTGACTCTCCTGCCTCGTGCTGGTGGCGGTGAGGTGGGAGAGTCCGCGGCAGGAGAGGTGATCCATGGGCCAATCAGAGCAGGCGAGATAAGCCCAGTTTCAGCCAATCATCGCCAATCAGTCTCTCTCACGTCTTCATGAACCGAGTCGCCACAGAAAATGGAGCCATGGGTTATCGCTCTCTCTCTCTCTCTCTCTCTCTCTCTCTCTCTCTCTCTCTCTCTCTCTCTCTCTCTCTCTCTCTCTCTCTCTCACACACACACACACACACACACACACACACACACTTGTTCTTTCTTTTTATTGTCCTTAATTTCATTCATAAACTTTATCTCTCTCTCTCTCTCTCTCTCTCTCTCTCTCTCTCTCTCTCTCTCTCTCTCTCTCTCTCTCTCTCTCTCTCTCTCTCTCTCTCTCTCTCTCTCCGGTTCATATCTTCTATAAAACTCATCATACATTCTTAGAAATAATATTAATATCAATGTATTATTAACCTCCTTGTATTATTAAGGTCTATGTATTACTCTGTTTCGCTGTATATTTTGTTTTCCCTGGTATATTAACTAAATCTCTACTAATTAATCTTGTATCTGAATTATTGTTTTGTACTATTTATGTCTTTGTTTAGTTACAGTTGTTGGAGAAAAGCGAAATGAAACACTACGGAAAGGAAAAAGAGAAAAATCACCTTAATTTTCCTAACCTAACATAACCTAACCTAACCTAACCTAACATAACGTAACCTAACCTAACTTAACCCAACCTAACTTATCCTAACCTAACCTAACGTAACCTAACCTTACCTAACGTAACCTAACCTAACTTAACCTAACCTAACCTAACTTAATATAACCTAATCTAACTTAACCTAACATAACCCAACCTAACTTAACATAACAAAACCTAACTTAACCTAACATAACCTAACATATAACCTAACATATAACAAAACCTAACCTAACCTGAGCTAATGTAACCTCACTTCACGTAACCTCACCGTACGTAAACAAAGGGAATAGGAAGACGAAAGGGTACATCTATTTCTCTCAGCTCTTGTTACTGACGGAATGAAGATACGTAGCCATTTTGAAACTATGAGTCTTAAATTGAGTTAAGTGGAGAAAAGGCGTCTTGCGCTTGCTCAAGGCCGTTGAGGAGGAGGAGGAGGAGGAGGAGGAGGAGGAGGAGGAGGAGAAAAAACTCAAGAATGGAGAGAAAAAGGAGGAGGAGGAGGAGGAGGAGAAAAAGCTCAAGATTGGAGAGAAGGAAAAGGAAGACGAGGAGGAGGAGGAGGAGGAGGAGGAGGTGGAGGACAACAACAAGAATAAGAACAAGAACAAGAAGAAGAAGACAAAGGAGAGTAAGAAGAGATGATGATATGTAGGAAGTAAAAATAGAAATATGACAAACATGAACGAGGAGGAGGAGGAGGAGGAGGAGGAGGAGGAGGAGGAGGAGGAGGAGGAGGTGGCAGGCAATGCGATGAAGGAAGGCCACAGGGAAGGTCTCACTGTATTAAATTAAATTCCTGAAGCAAACTGACTTAACTAATATAAACACGAGTTCTGAGATGTCATGGTGGTGGTGGTGGTGGTGGTGGTGGTGTGTAGTTAAGTTTATGCTAGTTTTCTTTTCTTTAATCTTCATCTATCATTTCCCTTCCTTTCCTTCTCTTTATTTATTTTTTTTTCTCTCTCTCTGCTCTCCTTCCTTCTACAATGACCTCAATGACATCTTCATTCTCCACAGAGCCTGCGCCGCCCCAGGGTCCCGCCGTCAGCAGGTCCTCACGAGGGGGCGTGGTGGAGAGCGTGGCGCGGTGGCTGGAGCAGCAGGACGTGCCGGAGGAGGCGAGGTGGAGGGTGGAGGAGCTGGTGGAGGACTTGCGTGCCGGGGAGGTGAACGAGGAATACCTGCGGGGCCTCCTTAGCGCCATCCTGCAGGAGGACGATGAGGAAGAGGATGTAGAGGAGGAAGAGGAGATGGAGGAGATGAACCCCAGCATCCTTCATGGCGACGACGAGGAAGATGAGCTGGACGAGGCCATCGCGTTAGGTCTTCTGGACAGTGAAGAGGAGGAGGGGGAGGAGGAGGAGCGAGAGGAGCGAGAGCAGAATGAAGAGGAGCAGGATCTTCCCGCAGAAGAAGAAGACTTTCCCGCAGATGTGACCAGCGAGGAGGAGGAGGAGGAGCGTGAAGCCACTCATGGGGAGGACAGGAGTGTGGAGGAGCGTGGAGGCGGCCAGGAGGAAGGGGACGGCGGCGTGGAGGCGGGCCTGGACGAGGCGCTCATCCAGAGGCTGCTGGAGGGCTTCAGCTTCCAGGCGCAGGGGTTGTCCAGACCCAAACGATCCCCGCGCCGCTCCAGCTCCCGCCGCTCCAGCAGTAGGAGCAGCAGCAGCAGCAGCGGAGGCGGCTGGTGGAGAAGATCCAGCCCTAGCTCCTCCTCCTCCTCTTCCTCCTCCTCCTCCCGATCCTCCTCCTCCTCCTCAACCTCCAGATCATCATATCCCAGCACCAGCAGAACCGGCACCTCCTCCTCCTCCTCCTCCTCCTCCTCTTCCTCTGGCGGTGTTCGACCCGTGCCCTCCGGCTACCCTGGGACGACCCAGCCTGTGGGGGGTTACCCTGGGGGCGCCAGGCCAGGCTACCCCGGGACAACCCAACCAGTGGGAGGATACCCAGGAGGTGCCAGGCCAGGATACCCCGGGAACACACAGCCCGTGGGAGGATACCCTGGGAGTACCAGCCCTGGAGGCTATCCTGGGACCACGCACCCTGTCGGGGGATACCCTGGGGGCGCTAGGCCAGGATACCCTGGAACAACACAGCCCGTGGGGGGATACCCTGGTGCTGCCAAGCCAGGCTACCCTGGGACCACACAGCCCGTGGGAGGATACCCTGGGAGTACCAGCCCTGGAGGTTATCCTGGGACCACGCACCCTGTTGGGGGATACCCTGGGGGTGCTAGGCCAGGATACCCTGGAACAACACAGCCCGTGGGAGGATACCCTGGGAGTACCAGCCCTGGAGGCTATCCTGGGACCACGCACCCTGTCGGGGGATACCCTGGGGGCGCCAGGCCAGGATACCCAGGAACTACACAGCCCGTGGGAGGATACCCAGGAGGTGCAAAGCCCGGGGGCTACCCTGGAAACACGCAGCCCGTGGGCGGCTACCCCGGGGTTGCCAGGCCGGGGGGCTACCCTGGAACAACACATCCTGTTGGGGGTTACCCAGGGGGAGCCAGACCAGGAGGTTACCCCGGCACCACTCAGCCAGTAGGAGGTTACCCTGGGGGCGTGCGTCCCTTCGGCAGCTACCCCAGCACCAACCAGCCGTATGGGGGCGGCTACAGCCCCGCGGGATGGGGTGCACCAGCAGGCGGTTTCTCCACCGGGTACCGGCCCTACGGGGGCTACTCCACCGGTTACGGGGGCTTCGCCACTGCCACGCGGCCCACCTACGGGGCAGCCGGGATGGGCATGATGGGCGGCAGCCGCGGCTTCGGGGCCTACCCGGTGGGCGGCTACCCCATGCCAGTGAAGACCAAGAAGAGCAAGAAGCAGAAGATCAAGAACCTGGTGGCCACAGCGGGCACGGCCTACGTCATGCACAAAGCCGCCAAGAAGACTAAGTTCCTGTCGCCCATGGGGTTCGGCCACCGCGGCTTTGGCTACGGCGGCTTCGGCGGCTATGGCGGCTATGGCGGCTACGGCGGCTACGGCGGCTTGGGGCGAGGCTTTGGGCACGGCATTGGCGGGTTCGGAAGCAAGGCGCTAGTGGGGGGCCTGGCGGGGATGGGGGCCGCCAAGGTGGGCAAGAAGCTGCTGGGGGCGTACATCAAGCTCAAGATCGCAAAGTATGCCCTGAAGTTCGGCGCGGAGGCAGCCAAGGCGTACTTCTACTACAAGATGGGCCTGGAGCTGGACGAGTACATGATTGGCAAGTTTGTGAACCGCTACCACTACCACCGCGTTAGGGGAGACAGCCGCTGGCGCTACTACCACCACCACGCTCGCAGGACACGCAAGGGCAACGACACCGAGTCCGACAACATCACTCTGGGTGTGTCCGTGGGCTGTATGGATCCGGGGGCTATGTGAGGTTGTGCTGTGGCTCTATGGGACTCTACAGGGCTCAAGGGGGTCTCTTATAAGTGTCCATGAGAGCTGTTAGGTTGGAATGGGGCTGTGTAGGACTGTGTGATGCTGTGTAATGCTGGTCTGGAGGAGGGCTGTGGCTTTGTTGGGATGTATTAAGCCTGTGTTGGGCTGTGTGGGGCTGTGTTAGTATGTGTTGGGCTGCATGGGGCTGTGCTGGGCTGTGTGGGGCTGTGTTAGGGCTGTCTGGCTAGGGCTAAACTGTTGGGTATTTGAGTAGGACAAAAACATTTACTACTGGGAGAGGGATAGAAAAAAAGACAGGTGAGAGAGAGAGAGAGAGAGAGAGAGAGAGAGAGAGAGAGAGAGAGAGAGAGAGAGAGAGAGAGAGAGAGAGAGAGAGTATCAAACGCAAGAAGTCTCATTTATCTCAAGAGTAAAAGGAGAAGAAAGAAGAGGAGCAGGAACAAAAGAGGAGAGGGTGAGGGAAGTGAAAGGGGGGAGAGGGGGAGAGGGGATCTAGTAAGGTGGTGAGGAGGTCTTTGGGTGTAAGGGGCGGGGCAGCTTGGAATAGGGTAAATTACTGCCAATTAGGGTTGTGAATGTTGCAGTAATGTTATTTGGGTTTCAGAGAACATGATCTGTGTCTCTCTCTCTCTCTCTCTCTCTCTCTCTCTCTCTCTGTGTGTGTGTGTGTGTGTGTGTGTGTGTGTGTGTGTGTGTGTGTGTGTGTGTGTGTGTGTGTTCATATCTCTTTTCCTCTTCCTGTTATCTCTGTTCAATTAACTTTTCTTTCTCTGCATTTCTTTTTTCTTCACTTTTCCTTTCTTCTTCGTCCTTCTTCGGTTTATAAGTCCTCTTTCTCTCTTTCCTACTCCTCTTTCTCTACTTCCTGGTTTTGTTTCCGCTCTTGTTATTGCCCTCTCTCTCTCTCTCTCTCTCTCTCTCTCTCTCTCTCTCTCTCTCTCTCTCTCTCTCTCTCTCTCTCTCTCTCTCTCTCTCTCATTTTTAACCTAATCTCGGACACAACTAAGGTAAAAACAATACAAAAATATAAAAAATGTAAGAAAAAAAAAACAACAGAAATTTTAGGCAATTCTATCTTGTGTGTGTGTGTGTGTGTGTGTGTGTAATTGCAGCTATTTTAGTGTACTAACGAAGATGAATGGAGTGAAGAACGCAGTGTACTTGTGGGCAATAATAACTGCGTCATTTAGTGGCAGCGGTGGTGGTTGTGGTGGTGTATGCATATTTACACTCTTACGACATATGGTAACAGTCTCTCTCTCTCTCTCTCTCTCTCTCTCTCTCTCTCTCTCTCTCTCTCTCTCTCTCTCTCTCTCTCTCTCTCTCTCTCTCTCCTTTGGTCGTTTCCCCAAAGTGAGTGGTTGGCGCAATGTGCAATTCTCCTTTAGTTGTTCTGCTTCTTCCTCTGTGCATCTTCCTCTTGCCAGTCCTCCCGCGCTTCCATCCCTGCACCTCACTCTCTGTCTTCCCCTTCATCTTCTCTCCTCAGCTGGCTCTCTCCAGGCTCTTTTCATCGGTTCTCGGTCTTCTCTTCTTACTGAGTGACCAAAAGATCTCGCATTATTTATTTATTTATTTTTTTTCAGCTTGTCACTTCCGTATTGCATTTCACTCCTGTTCTTCTTCTTCTCACACCTTCACCAGATTGACTTAAAAATATCTTCTTCTTCTTCTTCTTCTTCTTCTTCATTATCTTCGTCTTGTTCTTTTGTTCTCGTTCTTGTTCTTTTTCTGGTTTTTCTTCATTATCTTCGTGTTGTTGTTGTTGTTGTTGTTTTTGTTGTTGTTGTTCTTATTATTCTATTTGTTTCTTCTTCTTCTTCTTCTTCTTCTGGTTTTGCTTCTACTTTGCTTCTTCTTCTTCTTCTTCTTCTTCTTCTTCTTCTTCTTCTTCTTCTTCTTCTTCTTCTTCTTCTTCTTCTTCTTCTTCTTCTTCTTCTTCTTCTTCTTCTTCTTCTTCCCTTTTCTCCTCCTCCTTTTTCTGGTAACCTCAATGACCAACTGTTAATCCATTCCCTCGCTCATTCATCCTTTTCTTTATTTGTTGCCAGCCCGATTAATTTCTCCCTCTCCTTTCATTTACTGACTTGTTCCCCTCGCCTCACCTGCACGTCTAAATTTCAGGTGAGTTCTGCAATCGCCAGTGTGTGAAGAACGATACACGCATCTGCCAGTTTAATTTTGACGTTCACCTGTACCAGACTATGTCCAGGTGAGTGGCAGTGGTAGTGGTGGTGGTGGGAGAAGTAGCAGTAGGAGGAGGAGGAGGAGAGAGGAGCTGAAGAAGGAAAAGTAGGAGGAGGAGGATTAGGAGGAGCTAGTGGTAGAAGAAGAAGAAGAAGAAGAGGAGGAGGAGGAGGAGGAGAAGAGGAGGAGGAGGAGGAGAAGGAGGAGGAAGAAGAGGAGGAAGTAGAGGTAGAAGTAGAACAACAACAACAACAACAACAACAACAACAACAACAAGAGGAGGAGGAGGAGGAGGAGGAGGAGGAGTTGGAAAAGGAGGAGTTGGAGAAAGAGGAGGAGTATGGAGAGGTAGAGGTAGAAGAAGAAGAAGAAGAAGAAGAAGAAGAATAGTAATAGGAGTAGAAGTAACAGATAGATAGATAGATAGATAGAAAGATAGACAGATAGATAGGCAGACAGATAGACAGACAGATAGATAGATAGAGAGATAGACACAGACAAACAAAGATCAAACAAGCCAAAACAAAGCAAAGGAACACATTAACCAACACACCAACACACCTGCAGTCACACCCACCTGCAATTAACACGTGTCTTTCTAGAGCGTGTTATGACTGTCCCCGTAACAAGACAGACTGTGAACGGCCTGAATGTATCACAGCTGACGGTTCAAGGCGCATGATCTTCACAGTCAACAAACAATTACCTGGTCCAGCCATACAGGTGAGGACAGGTAAAAGTGAAGGGTTAGAGTTGGTTCTTACTGTGGTTCTGTGTTTTTTGTTTAGTTTAAAGAGTTTTTTTTTTTAGTTTAAGAGAGTGAGTGATATATTAGTTTTTTACGTAAGAACATAAGGGAATGAGGGTTAGTGCACGAAGACATCAGGCGTACACGTGGCAGGCGCTGTTTTGTGTGGTTCTGTGTGTTTTGCTGAGTTAACAGAGGGTTATTGAGTGAATGAATGATATATCGTTTACTGAGAGTTATTGAGTGAGTGAATGATATATCGTTTACTGAGGGTTATTGAGTGAATGAATGATATATCGTTTACAGAGGGTTATTGAGTGAATGAATGATATATCTTAGTTTGTTCTGTATTTCAAAAGTCGTGTTGGTTTCGTGTGATTGTGTGTGTTTTTGGTGAGTTTAAAGAATGTTTTTGAGTTAAAGAGAGAGAGAGAGAGAGATTTCTTATTTTTTCGTGTTCTAAAGAAATATGTTACCTGTTAAGACTCTTTTGTTTGTATCTTCAGTTTTCTTGTTTGCTGAGTCTACCAATGGTCAAGATTCGTAAGATTTTCAGATAAGGGGACACAATACAAAGAAGATAGGTTAGTTAGTTAGTTAGGTTAGGTTAGGTTATATCTTAGTTTGACTATTAGGCACTCATTCATTCTTTTTTCTCTCTTTGCCATGTATTTTCTTACCTTTCGTTCCTCAGTCAGTCAGTCAGTCAGCCAGCCAGCCAGTCAGTCATTCAGTCAGTCAGTCAGTCAGTGAGTCAGTCAGCCAGCCAGCCAGCCAGCCAGTCAGTCAGTCAGTCAGTCAGCCAGCCAGCCAGCCAGTTAGTCAGTCAGCCAGCCAGCCAGTTAGTCAGTCAGCCAGCTAGTCAGTCAGCCAACCTGCCAGTCAGTCAGTCAGCCAGCCAGCCAGTCAGTCAGTCAGCCAGCTAGACAGTCAGCCAACCGGCCAGTCAGTCAGCCAGCCAACTAGTCAGTCAGTCATCCAGCCAGCCAGCCAGCCAGCCAGTTAGTCAGCCAGCCAGCCAGCCAGCCAGTCAGTCAGCCACCCAGCCAGTCAGTCAGTCAGCTAGTCAGTCAGTCAATCATTCAGCCAGCCAGCCAGTTAGTCAGCCAGTCAGTCAGCCAGCCAGTCACTCAGTCATCCAGCCAGCCAGTCACTCAGCCAGCCACTCACTCACTCACTCATCTTTCCCTTTAAACCAAATCTTGCACACATATGGTCAATACACACTCCCTCTCTCCCTCCCTGCCTCATCTGTGCACGCCCGTCCCTTCCTCAGGTGTGCGTGGGTGACAAGGTGCTCGTAGACGTCATGAACAACCTGCCATCGTCTGCCATTGCTTTACACTGGCACGGCGTCACTATGGGGGCTACCAGTGCTCTCCCCGACGCAAGATCGACCCCCTACATGGACGGGGCCGCTGGGGTAACACAGTGTCCAATTCCCCCTGGGTCTGGATTCCGCTACGCTTTCTTTGCCACTGACCCGGGGACCCACATGTGGCACGCAGGTGAGAGAGAGAGAGAAAGGGAGGAAGAGAGGGAGAGGTGAGGAAGTATAGGCTAGGAGGAAGAAGGAAATGCAAAGAAATACAAAGGAAGTCCAAACAGCAACATACCCTGAGGTCCTTACTAGGCTGTTTGGGTCAAGGAAGAGGATATAGGGGGTGAGAGTGGGGGCAGGGAGAGGGAGGGTCTAGAGGTAATGTGAAATGAAAGAGTGGAGAGGGAGGTAAGGATGTGAGAGACTAGGGGAGTAGAGAAAGGTGAGAGTAGACAGTAAGAATAGAGAGAGGGAGAGAGAGAGAAGAGGGTGGAGGAAAGGAAGTGATAAACTAGACCAGTTAGAGGAAGAAGAGAGGAGGGAGAGGAGATGGGTGATGAAAAGGGATAGAGGGGGAGAGAGGAGGAGAGGAGAGAGGGAGAAGGGATGAGATTTTAGAAGTAAAGTGAGGTAGGAAGGAGAGAAAGTGACAAACTAGAGGAAGAGGAGAAAGAAAAGTAAGAGGGAGAATAGGAAGATAGGAAGAAGGCAAAAAAGTAACAAACAAGATGAAGAGGAGAAAGAGAGGGAGAGAGAAAGGAGGAAGACAGGAAGGAGAAGGCAAGGAAATAACAAACAAGAGGGAGAGGAGAAAGACAGAGAGAGGGAAAGGAGGAAGACAGAAAAGCGAGGTAAAAAAGTGATAAACTGGAGAGAGAGAGAGAGAGAGAGAGAGAGAGAGAGAGAGAGAGAGAGAGAGAGAGAGAGAGAGAGAGAGAGAGAGAGAGAGAGAGAGAGAGAGAGAGAAGATAAGGAGAGGGTAAGGAAGTGACGGACTAGAAGAAGAGGAGAAAGAGAAAAGGGAGAAGTTTAGAGACAAGGAAGTGTGGTAGGGAGGAGAGAAAAAGGAAGTGATAAACAAGAGGGAGATGAAAGAGAGTAAGAGGGAAAAGAAGATTAGAGGATGAAGAAGTGTTTTGTCCCTCTCACTCTCTCTTTCAGGTCTGGAAAGAGGGGACGGGCTGTTTGGCGCCCTTATCGTCACACAAAGCTCTGAAGATGATCCCTACGTGCATATTGAGGAACATATGCTGGTGGTATGTTGTTGTTGTTGTTGTTGTTGTTGTTGTTGTGTTGTTGGGTTTTTTGTAATTTTTTTCTCTTTTCTCTACTTTATTTATTTTTTTATATTTGTTGTTGTTGTTGTTCTTGTGCTTTTTTGTTTGTTTGTTTGTTTGTTTGTTTGGTGTGACTCTTTTTGTGTTTGTTGTTGTTGTTGTTGTTCTTGTGTTTCCTTTTTTTTCTATTTTTCCTTCCTCGTTTCTTTTTCTTTCTTTTTCTTTTCATCTTTTCTTTCCTCGTTTCATTTAAAAATTTTTCCCTCTTTTTTTCACTTTTTCCCCATTTTCTTCTTTACTCTTTTCTTCTTTTCCTATTTTTTCCTTTTACCTTTCTCCTCACATTTACTCTTCTCCCTTTTCGTCTTTCTTTTTTCTTTTTACTGTTCCTCTCTCTCTCTCCCTCTCTCTCCCTGTATTCCTTCCCTCACCTATACATCCCTTCACTTGTAACCCCCAACCCCTCCACCTGCACACCCCCTCACCCCCCCTCACCTTCTACAGATAAGCGATTGGTACAACAAGTCATCAGTGGCACTCCTGGCTGACAGACACTCCGCCGGCCCTCCCCCGCGCCCCTCCGCCCTCCTTATCAATGGCAGGGGCACGCGGGTCACCTCCCCAGCCGTCCCTCCACCTAGATTACTTATTCAGGAAGGTAATTATTTGGGGAGGTCACTAACTGAAAGATAATCCGCTTTTATCTATCACCTTAATTACTTAGGTTCAATAATTCAGCTTTGTCACTCTAGCTTCTGTTTGTAGATGATATTTCTCTATTCCTTTGTATTCCTATGTATTCCTATATATTCTTCATCTTCCTGTACACTAACCTAACCTAACTGATTGAAAGATAACCTGTTTTTGTCTATTACCTTAATTACTTAGGTTCATAATTCAGCTTTGTCACTCTAGCTTCCGTTTCTAGATGATATTTCTCTATTCCTTTGTATTCCTATGTATTCCTATATATTCTTCATCTTCCTTACTTTCTTTCTCCTACATTATCCCAGAAGATGAACATTCAACAACATTAATCATTCAACATTCAACATTCAACACAAGAACACAAGGGTTGGTGCAGGAAGCCACCAGGCCTACACGTGCAGTCCCTGTATGAAACACGCCTGCCTATTTCCACCTGTCACCCTCATCCATACATTTGTCTAACCTAACGTCTCTATTGACTCAGCACTAACTACCTGATTGCTGAGTCCATTCCATTGACCTATTCATCTACCACTCTGAGAATCGATTCCTTCCTATATATCTTTTTTTTCTTTTTTTTTTCTTTTTTTTTAATAGGTCTCTTTCACTCCTGTTCGTCTTTTCTCTTCCTGTGTATTCCTGTTTATTCCCACCTGGCATTTCTTCTGCCACAGATACGATAATCTCTTTTTTCTTCCTTAATTTCTCTACAAGACTCTTAATACCAGGTCCCTTCCCTCCTGATCCTCCTGGTGCATTCCTTTGTATATTTATGTATTCCTGTTTAGTCCCACCAGTCATTCCTTCTAGTCACTTATCTTCTCTTTTTTTCCTCCTAAATTACACTACATCACTCGTATACCAGATCCCTTCCCTCCTCCTCCTCCTCCTGCTTCTCCTACGTGTGTCTGTATGTATGTGTCTCCTTCCCCAGGCACCCGCTACCGCCTCCGCGTGGTGAGTGCCGCCGCCGCGCTGTGTCCCGTCACCCTCAACGTGGAAGGGCACGACCTCATCATCCTGGCTCTGGACGGGGAGCCGGTGTCCTTCGTCAACGCCTCCACCATCCTCCTTAACCCTGGTAGGACTGTAGGATACGTCTCTGTCTTCCTCCTTCCTTCCTTCTATTCCTTCCTTCCATTCTTAACTTGTGTGTACGTGTCTGATGTATTTTTTTTTTGTCTGTTTTTTCTTTGTTTTTCTCCTTTCCATTCCTAATTTGCTTCTCTCTTTTTTTTTTCTCTCTCTCTTGTCCTTCTAACGTATCTGTCTTCTTCTCTTTCTTCCTTCCATTTCTAATTTGTGTCTCTCTTTCTCTCTCGTGCGCTTCTAACTTATCCATGTCTCCATCTCTTCCTTCCTTGTATCTCTCTTTCTTTTATGTTTCTGACTTGTTTCTCTCTTCTTATTCCTCTCTTCTTCTTCTTCATTTCCTCTCCATTCCTCCTTCTCTTAATTCTCCTGTTTTTTCCCCTGTCTCCCTTTCATTCCTAACTTAAATGTCTCTCTTTTGTGTTTTTTTTATGTATCTTCGTATCTTCCTATCTTTATGTCTCTTCCTATCTTCTATTTTTAACTTGTCTCTTCTTCTCACCCTCCCTTCCTCCCTTCCTTCCATTCTTAGCTTAAATGTATCTTTCCCTTGTATTTTTTATGCATTTCTCTCTTCCCGTTTTCTATTTCTAACTTGACTTTGTTTTTTCTTCCTTTTTGTTCCGAAGTTGTTCTCTCTCTCTCTCTCTCTCTCTCTCTCTCTCTCTCTCTCTCTCTCTCTCTCTCTCTCTCTCTCTCTCTCTCTCCTACATTCCTGATTAAAGTATATCCATTCATTGTATCGCTAATCTCTTCATTCTCCTCCTTTTTCCACGCTAATCTCTTCCAATCTTCTTTTCCTCGTCAATTTTTTTCCTCCTCCTTTTCCACGGTTTTTTTTTTTTTTTTACTGTTTTTCTTTTCCACGCTAACCTTTGCCTTCTTCTTCTTTCCAGTAATAATCTTTTTCTACTCTTGTTCTTTTCCAGGCTATTTTTTTTCCCACTCTTCTTTCCCACGCTAATCTTTTCCAGTCCTCCCCTTTTCTACGCTATTTTTTTTCCACTCCTCTTCTTTTCCATACAGTTTTCCCCCACTGTTTCTCCTTTCCACCACAATTACCACCTTCATTTCCTTCCGTCACTAACCCTCCCTTCGTCTGCTACTACTTCAGGAGAGAGATACGATGTGATGTTCAGGGCGGAGCAGGAGTTCTCGTCACGCCCTAACGGGACCTTCTGGGTGCGCGTGGTGGGCGGGGGGGCATGCGAGGGCCTCTACCAGCACGCCGCCCTGCAGTACCTCCCTGATGACTTCGCCAACTTCACTGTCAATGATACGTTGCCGGAAGTGCCCCCAGTGACTGCCCCGAGTAGCGATGAGGAGTCCATGGTGTGTGTGTGTGTGTGTGTGTGTGTGTGTGTGTGTGTGTGTGTGTGTAATGTTTTTCTTTTAATTTTTTTCTTTTTCTTTTTTTCTTTCCTTTCTTTTCTTTCTTTGTGTTTTCTTCCTTTCTTTGTGTTTTTTTTATTTTCCTTGGCGGTTTTTTTTATCTTTAGTGTTTTTTTCTTTATTTTCCTTAGTGCTTTTTAATTTTCCTTTGTGTTTATTTAATCGTCCTAAGTATTTGTTTTCTTTTCCTTTTTTTTTTTTTTGTTTCCTTAGTGGTTTTTATCATCATCTTCGCTTCCTCCTTCAGAAATACTTCACTGGTTCCTGTGACGCACCTGGGCAGCGCTGTCTATCTCACCTGTCAAGCCTCTCACCTGTCCCCAGCCGCATCACCTCCGCACGGGCAGACCACACGCTGTACCTGGCCTTCATGCGACGCTACAGCCACAACCAACATTACTACTCCCTCTTCTACTACGATATCTTCTCAGGTGAGGTGGGGCAGGCCAGGTGTGTGTGAGATGTGGTAATGACGGGAGGGACAGGTAGATGTGGTATTGATGGTGGTGGTGGTAGTAGTAGTAGTAGTAGTAGTAGTAGTAGTGCTTGTAATAGTAGTAGTAGTAGTAGTAGTGTTGGTTGTAGTAGTAGTAGTGGTGGTAGTAAGAGTAGCAGTAGTAGTTATTGTTGTTGTTAGTGTTCTTCTGTTATTATCATTGTTAATAATAATGTTAATAGTAGTAGTAGTAGTAGTAGTAGTAGTAATGGTGGTAAGAGTACGTAGTAATTATAGTAGTAGCAACAGCAGCATTAGTAGTAGTTATGAATTTTTTGGTACTCTCTCTCTCTCTCTCCTCTCTCTCTCTCTCTCTCTCTCTCTCTCTCTCTCTCTCTCTCTCTCTCTCTCTCTCTCTCTCTCTCTCTCTCTCTCTCTCTCTCTCTCTCCTCTCTCTCCTCTCTCTTCCTCTCTCCTCTCTCTCTCTCTCTCAAAGTCAACCCATCCGTCTATTCCTCACTTCAAACAGCGGCATCTTCAAGACTCCAGTTCTCTTGCACCTCCCTCTAACCACCACCCACTTCCCACTTGCCAGATCCGGAGGGGAAGAGACTAAGAACCCCACAGATCAACAACCTCAGCTTCAGACCACCACCGAAGCCCTTACTTACGAACTGGAAGGCCCTGAAGAGTGAGAACTGCAGCGCTGATACCGGCGTGAGGGTGAACCAGTGTGTGATGGACTTTTGTGAATGTATCCATGTTATCCCAATCAAGAAGGGAGCGTTGGTGGAGATGGTGATGGTGGGGGAAGGTGAGTGTGTGTGTGTGTGTGTGTGTGTGGTGGTTTTGTTTGGTGTTTCTTTTGGTGTTTTTTTCTTGTTTTTGTTTTGTTTGTTTGTTTGTTTTTTGTTTGTTTCTGTCTCTCTGTGTCTGTCTTTGTTTCTCTCTGTTTTCTCTCTCTCTCTCTTCTCTCTCTCTCTCTCTCTCTCTCTCTCTCTCTCTCTCTCTCTCTCTCTCTCTCTCTCTCTCTCTCTCTCTCTCTCTCTCTCTCTCTCTCTCTCTCTCTCTCTCTCTCTCTCTCTCTCTCTCTCCCTCTCTCTTTCAGTTATTTTGTATATATATTTTTTTTATCACACTATTCAACCATTCTATTCCTTCTGCATTTATTCACTTCCCTCCTGAACAAGTATTCTCAGTTATTCCTTCCACGTTCTGCCTATTTCCATTTACATTTCCACTTCTGCTTTCATCCATCTTTCAACTCATCCTACTTTTTTTCCTCGAATTTTATCCATCCTTTCGATTCACCACTTTTTTTTTTTTTAAGTTTACATCCACACTTTCAATTCATCCATTTTTTTCCTCGTATTTTCAACCACCTCTTCAACTCTCCCACTTTCCCCAATCACTTTGCAGGACCAGCCAACGAGACAGCAGAACCGGGTCCACATACACGGGTACAAGTTTTGGGTTCTGAGTCAGGTGGAGGCCTCAGCACTCCCGGAGATCCCACCCTTCCCCACGCCTCCACCTCCAGCCAATGGGACCACTCCGCCACCGCCTCCACTTCCGCCATTCTTGTACCGCGACGGAGCGAAGAAACTAGACGAGCAGGGGCAGCTGGTGAGGGATCTGAATAGTCCCTATTCTGAAGGATACTGTGTCGGTTCCTGCAGGAGGCTACACTATCGTCAGGTTCATTGCAGATCACCCAGGTAAAGAATGGGTTGGTGGAGAGGAGCCTTCTTCTGTGGTATCCTTGTGTTTACTTGAGGTAGCGTTGTGCTGGTAAAGAAAAAAAAAAAGCCTCGTAAGGAACAGTGTGTTTGCTTCCTTGAGAGAGAGAGAGAGAGAGAGAGAGAGAGAGAGAGAGAGAGAGAGAGAGAGAGAGAGAGAGAGAGAGAGAGAGAGAGAGAGAGAGAGAGAGTATAAGCACCATTTCTCAGTGTCCCATTCACCATTCCCATTCCTATTTTACCCTGTTCCCATATTGACCTTTTTTTTTTAATCTATACACTTTTTCACCCATTCCCACTCATTATTCCCATTCCTACACACTCCACACCCATTCCCACTCAGCATTCCCATTCCTACACACTTTACATCCATTCCTACTCATCATTCCCATTCCTACACACTTTACATCCATTCCCACTCAACAATCCCATTCCTACACACTTTACATCCATTCCTACTCATCATTCCCATTCCTACACACTTTACATCCATTCCCACTCAACAATCCCATTCCTACACACATTACATCCATTCCCACTCAACAATCCCATTCCTACACACTTTACATCCATTCCTACTTATCATTCCCATTTCCACTCAACAGGACTGTGGTTGCTAGAGAGCCAGGTGAGTTTGAGCGCCGCGTCTGGAATGGCTCTCGTGTTGCAAGTCGGAGAGAAGAATGACGTCCCCAGCAGGCCTCCTCCGGACTTCCCAACCCTGCTAGAGTTTGAAAGTGATGGGCAGGTAGTGATGGGCAGGAGTGATGGGTAGTAGTGATGGGCAGGAGCGATGGGCAGGAAGCGTCATCCCAAATCTTCTAGAGAGTTCAAAGGGCGATGGGCAGGTAGTGATGGGCAGGAGTGATGGGCAGGAGTGATGGACAGGAGTGATGGGGAAGTAGCGTCACCCCAGTCCTATTAGTGTTCAAAAGTGATGGGCAGTAGTGATGGGGCAGGAGTGATGGGCAGGTAACATCACCTAATCCTGTTAAGGAGGTCAAAGGGTGATGGGCAAGAGTGGTAGGCAGGAGTGATGGGCAGGAGTGATGGGCAAAACCAATGGGGAGGCAGCGTCACCCAAACCTGCTCAAGTTCAAGAGGGTGGTGGGCAGGTAGTGATGGGTAGGGAGTGATGGGCCAGGTAGCGCCACCCACTCCAGTCCTCGGGGTGTGTAGTAAACTGGTTCATTTCTTCCTCCGCTGCTAGCAACCTTCCCTCCCCAGGCATTGCAGGACACTCAATGTTTACGTCAGCTCTCCTCACTGCTGTTTGTTACCTTCATCCTTAATTACTAACCACTCTGAGACATCTTTTTGTACTCCTACAGCTCTCTCCAAAAGTTGTACTGGCTAGAAATCGCAAAATCTATTCCTCTTATATCCCCCTCTTTCTTGTAGATGCTTGAAAAGAGTCCATGCATTCCTTTCAGCGCTGTGAAGTGTTGCATACTGCGGCGGAAAGCGAAAAATCTGAACCCTTGCGCCTGAGGACCCATTCACCACCATAGATAGATAGATAAACTTTACCATCTTGCAGCATAGCATTGTGTACAAACTGAAATCCTTTAGAAATACATGCACCTTTCCACTGTACCCCGGCAGCCCCTCCCAATCATTCAAGAGCGGTGCCCAGTCGAGGCAGAGTGAACCGAGGTAGTGCGCAGTTGTCCCAGAAAAATCCCAGTCACGATCAGGATTCGAACTTATGACTTCCTGGATTGTAGTCAGACGCCATACTGCCTGCAAAACCACGCTGAAGCAATATGGAACCTCTCTACATGTTAAAGGGATGTTAAATTGATGGTACTGTCCCTGTGTTGACTCCCTACTCCGGACCGTACTCTGAAACGCTTATGGCCGCATCTCCACTACTTTCAAAGGCTTTAGTTGAAGTTATACAGGTCTTTAAGAGTGTTTTTACGGTTCTAGGGACAGATTAACAAAATTACTACGTTATTAACAGGAGAAACACTCTTGAGAACCTGGCCAATCATCTCTGTGGCCTTGGAAAACAGTTGTGGTGAGAAAGCAGAGCGTTTTTCAATACGTGCCTATGATTGGTAATACTGTAACCATCCCACTGACTACTACGACTACCACTACTATGACTGCTTTGCATTTACCACCTACAACTCTAAGTTCTCAGGTGTATCTCAAGTTTTTGTTTTTTTGCTTTAGTGTTTGTTTACTTTTGAAATGTAAACTAGGTATGTGCTAGGTGTTGTTTCGGCACCCCTTTTGTTTTTTATTTCTTGACTGCAGGCGTTTTGGTGATGTGTGTGTGTGTGTGTGTGTGTGTGTGTGTGTGTGTGTCCGGCAGACTTACTAGAAGCATTCGTATGTTACTACTACTACTACTACTACTACTACTACCACCACCACCACCACCACCACTACTACTACTACTACTACTACTACTACTACTACTACTACTACTACTACTACAACCTCCACCACTACCGCTACTGCTACAACCATACAAGAGTTCTTCCAAAGCACAAATGACAAAAAAATAAAAAATAAAAAGTTTATACGTATGCATTCATTAGAAACATAAGGAACCATTGTACTAAAAAAAAAAAATATGTAAAACAGGTAGAAAAAAAGGCAAAAAAAAAAAAAGGTAAAATTAATTAAGATATAGTCCAGTAGATTCTCAGTTAGGAGATATATTAGGCATTAGTGTATACGTAAATTAGATAACCAGTATCCTTAGTTATAAAAGAACAGGTTATGATGTTATTATAACCGAGTCCAGGTGATGGCCAGGTGAAATGAATACTACTGGTCACTGTGGCTTGTTGATGTTGTACTAAATAAAATACTAATTGTAATCTGATGCTTTTATGAGAGAGAGAGAGAGAGAGAGAGAGAGAGAGAGAGAGAGAGAGAGAGAGAGAAGAAGAAGAAGAAGAAGAAGAAGAATTTGATAACAGTGAGGAATACTAGGGAAAAATAAGAGACATGCATTACTATGGGAGGGACAGTTTATGGCAGAAGTGAGAGGCGTCAGTTACTACGGGAGATGTGAGGGGAAGGGAGAGTTTTGCCATGGGAGAGAGAGGCGTGTGAGAGGGTGAGACGCTTAAGAGGGTGTGGGAGAAGGCAGCTGGGTTCAAAGGAAAGGCCAATTGTGAGAGTTTAATTGTGAGTGGGTGCGGAGAGAGAGAGAGAGAGAGAGAGAGAGAGAGAGAGAGAGAGAGAGAGAGAGAGAGAGTGTGTGTGTGTGTGTGTGTGTGTGTGTGTGTGTGTCTGTCTGCCTACATGTCATCAAGCCAACTCATGCCAATAGCAATAACAGCACTATGGTAAACGTCTCCAGATGAACCTTACCTCACTTCGTTTTCTATGACCCTCGTTCACTTACCATTTGCGTTCAGACCGAGACAAACCACAGTGGCAACCAATCTATCAAGGACTACCTCAATATTACCTGTACATTTGACTCACTCAGTTCGTAATCTCGTCTCCTTCGGTGTTTCATCTTCTCTTTTCCATTCTATTTCACAATCTGCTGGAAGTACCTGTGGGGGTTCTCAAGGGTGTTTTCTTAGTTCTAGTCTTTGTTTGCGAGGTTCTAGTGGGAGAGAAGTTGCTGGTGGTTCTCCAACGGATGTTATGTTGATTCTAGTGTTTTCTTGGTTCTGTGTGAGTTTTGCAAGGTCCTTGTGGAAGTTATTGCGGTTTCCAGGATGCCTTCTTGGTTCTAGTGAAAGTTAATTAGGTTCTTGTGAGTGGCGGGCTGTTAAGTTTTTCAGGGTAATTCTTTTCATGTTTCTAGTGATGGTCTACCGGATTTTCGTTTACAAGAGTGGTATATGGCTTAGTGACAGTTTAACAGGTTTCAGTGAAGGTTTTTTTATATTGCTTTCAAGGGTGTGTTCGTGGTTCTAGTGGGAGTTTGGTAAGCTTTAGTTAAAATTGCTAGTCTCTGAGGATGCGTTCATGACCCTAATAGTAGTCTGACAAAGTTTTTGCAATATCAGAGGAGGAAATACATATGAAAGCCTGAACGATTATCTCTGTGCTGTATAGATTGTCGTAATGAGCCCTCGCAGTACTCAGAAACACTTGGGATCAGTAAGGGGAGGAAAAATAAGAGTAAGAGTTAGAGGTCATCTGTTCATTCACATCCTGGTATAATACAAGGTGCAGGGTGACTCTCAGTGCCTTCACAATAAATGATCTCTTTGCCTGAAATATTAAAGTACCTTGAATCTTTGTGTTGTGAGACTTCAGAGACTACTGTTCTCTCTCTCTCTCTCTCTCTCTCTCTCTCTCTCTCTCTCTCTCTCTCTCTCTCTCTCTCTCTCTCTCTCTCTCTCTCTCTCTCTCTCTCTCTCTCTCATTTATCCTAGGCGCCTCATATGAAGTCACAGTTTGACACACAGTTTGGATGACCCTGTTGACCTCTCTTTTGGGCCTGGCACCTCAGTGGGTTTTTTCCATTCTTATTGTTTCCCTTGGCCGGCGCCACTCTTACATAAAAACAAGAGGAAGAGGACACTGAGCAGCCGCAGATTATACCTTAAGAGATAATCAGGTATTCTTAAATGCTGCCTGCTGATTTAAAGCGTCATCAGGTATACATACATAGACTTAGAGCTAACATACATAACGATGGGAGCATTTCAACGGTGGCGGAGCTGAGCCGTGGCCACGCGTGCACAGCCTGCCAGGCGCCGCAGTGCTGCACCTGGCAGGCTGTGAAGTACTCGCCAGGCAACAGGGTAACACGGCACGGTCAAGGAACACTACACATTACTATCATGGTGATCTAAAACGACACCAGTGTTTACCTGAAGAGGTCACGCGGTGATTGCAGGTCACCGTGTGCTGCAAGGGCCACACTCACCGCGGCGCCACCACACCACCACGCCTCTCGCCGGGATGACGCCAGAGCCGGGCAGGGACTGGCAGGGCCAGACAGGGCCGGCGCCTCAGGGCCAACAGCAGGTGCAGGACAAGGAGGGCGGCTCGGTAATCCTCGTCCTCGTCCTCGGCCTGGTCCTCGTCCTCGGCCTGGTCCTCGTCCTCGGCCTGGTCCTCGCCCCGCTCTGCCCCGCCCCTCGTCCCCTGGGCCTAGGAGTGCCCCAGCCTCCGGCGCCGCCTCCTCCTCTTCCTCTTCTTTCTCTCCTGGTAGCGGTTGACAAACTTGGCCACCACCCTGTCCCTGAGGCGCCTGCCCACGGCTTGCTCGTAGTGCACGGCGGCCTGCCGCACGCCGTACACCATGGCGTACTGCGCGATCTCCCGCTTGAACGACTGGTTCAGCTTCTTCCTGGCCAGGCCCCCCGCCCCCGGCTGCGTCCCTGCGGCCCCACGTACCCCTGCAGGCCACCGTCGCCGACTCTCTCCCCTGGGGGGTGCCAGCTGTATTCCCGGTGGTGGCGACCCACGCTCCCCGGGGAGTTCATGGCGTCGTAGGTGGTGGAGCTCCAGGGGGAGGCACCCCCCTGCTCCACACGATGTAGTGACCCCCGCGGGAGATGACCTTGCGGCGGCCGCGTCTCAGGGGCGAGACCAGGCCGCGGTCCTGGCGCCGCTGCCCCATGCCCCGCCCGGGCACGCGCTGCCCCGGACCCTCGCCCACGCGCGCCCGCATGTCGTCGCCCCCCACACCGCCGCCGCCAGCCACGGCCGCCCCTGGGGACATGGCGCTCACTCACCACGGCAGAGAGGGAAGGGTGGGAGGGCGAGGGAGACATGGCGGCGATGACTTGGGAGGAGGAGAGTGGCGTCGCGGAAAAGCGACAGGATGTGTGAGGGATGTGACGGAAGTGAGGGGGAGTGTTGAGGCAAGAGAGGAGGGACACAGGAGGGGAAGGGCAGAGTGAAGTGACCTACCTGCATGGAGGGCGAGGAGGGTGACGCACAGGAGAGTCAAGCAGGGTGCCCACATCTCCCTGCCAGCGCTGCCACCACACTGCGTCCCTCGCCGACCTCACTCCTTTCACCCTCCCCTCCTCCTATCCTCCCCCCTGCCACATTTTTCATCCTCTCCCTCCCTCCCTTCTCCCTCTCCCCTCTGTTAGCCTGATTGGGTAAGAAGCGAGGCTGTCTTTCATAATGCGCAGCGCAATGAAATGACAAACACCCCCGTGAACTGAGAGAGAGAGAGAGAGAGAGGAGAGAGAGAGAGAGAGAGAGAGAGAGAGAGAGAGAGAGAGAGAGAGAGAGAGAGAGAAATGGTGGCTAGGAGAGGATGCGCCGCGTCTAATTGGAGGCAAAATTGGAGTGTGCAAGTTAAACTGTCTTCTTCCTTTCTCTCTCTCTCTCTCTCTCTCTCTCTCTCTCTCTCTCTCTCTCTCTCTCTCTCTCTCTCTCTCTCTCTCTCTCTCTCTCGTGTGTGTCGTCCCTACCGTCCTACCTCGACGCGAGAACACACACACACACACACACACACACACACACACACACATACACCTTACCACCTCTTCCTTCACTACACACACACACACACACACACACACACACACTACTTAACTGTATCACCATAAGAATTTTTAATAGTTCCTTAGACTAGAAGAAATTAAGTGTTTATTTATTTATACATTTATTTAGTGAGAGAGAGAGAGAGAGAGAGAGAGAGAGGGTGGGGGGAAGCACTATGCAAACAATTCATTTTCATTCTATCTTATTTTTCTATATTTTTCCCAGCGAACACTAATCCTCCGCCTGCTGCCGTGGCCTCCTGTCAGCTTCGTGAAATGGTCTTGTGCTTATAATTGTGGTAATCCCCTGACTCACCTTTAACCAGCGAGGCAGTGTTACGCAAAGAGCTGCACAGACCTCGGTACTCCCCAAGCACTGCAACAACACTCAGCACCAAGTTCAAGTCAGGTGGTCAGGCGGTGCGTTCACAGTGGGGTGAGCCATTGACGCAGCTAAGAAAAGTTATGATTATTTATTAGCCAGTAAATGAACAGGTAATGAAAGGCAATAGCTACATCATAATGTCAGTCAATAAAACTTCAAGTAACTCAGCATCGACAAACCAGTGAGTCTCCGCGTTATTATTGACTACGTTCATGCAACTTCATCACCGAAATTATGCCACTCAGTAACGCATCACTTTCCACCAAACACATAAATGCACACATAACGTAATCACAGAATAAGATAAACGAACGCAACATGCAAAATCAAAGATGAGGCAGCTCGTGGTCACAGCACGCGGAGTGCCACACAAAGTATCACGTCACTCACAATGCAGCATTACATCAACACACAATGCACACAAACCATATGAAAGCCACAGTACACTCAACACATAAAATCGAGACACACAAGGCACACAGGAAAAAATTCTCTAATTATTACTTACAACAAGGGCGAGGCAAAGAACGAGCGGTAGGGCTTGAGGAGCAGAGAGGCTGGAAGTAAGCCACAGTGAGAGTGGTGGACAACTCAATTTTATTCCCAAGTCTCTATTTAATTGTGGATCTTCCATCCATTATATAATAGAGTAACACATTATATCCCGTTGACCCTTGACCGCCGTTCCCTCAGCACTGGCCACGAGCTCCACTGCTTCATTGTCTTTGACCAGCCTTACATAAAAAAAATAAAATAAATAAGTAAATATAAATGTTATATATATATATATATATATATATATATATATATATATATATATATATATATATATATATATATATATATATATATATATATATATATATATATATATATATATATATATATATATATATATATATATATATATATATATATATACTCGTATATATATATATATATATATATATATATATATATATATATATATTGTTACGGACGCCTGTATGCAGCAGCCTGTAGGTGAGCACATGAGCATGCTGTGTGTATGCATCAGCCTCACATGAGTACACATGTGAGTACGTATGAGTACATGTGTGAGTGAGCCAGCCAGCGGCGGTGTGTCGCTCGTTGTTCGGACACTGGCGCCGTTATCTACTGCGTTAATGGAAGGAGAGGTGACATAAGCCAATCGGTTGGCCTCTGAGGCCCTGGGACCTCGAGGGTGTCCGTGTGTGTGTGTGTGTGTGTGTGAGAGAGATAGCTAACTATGGTGTTTTGTTAGTGTGTGTTTTCCCGTCATCAGGTGATGCCTCTGTACTCGTTTCTATTCCTACTTTACCTGATTTGTTATTACTTATCAATTTATTTTACTTATTCTTCCGTTCTCACTCACTTTTCAACCTTTCTTTCGTTACTTAGTTTTTCACCATACAGTGTATGTGTGTGTGTGTGTGTGTGTGTGTATTAATAGTGCAAGTATCAATTAGCAATAGCAGTATTAGTAATCATTATGACTCGTAGTTATATCTTGCAATGTAGAAGAATAGGTGTAGTGAGGTATCATCTGGCAGGGGTGATGACATGGGAGGCAGGGTTTGAGGCACTCCGTGGCAGAGAGAGAGAGAGAGAGAGAGAGAGAGAGAGAGAGAGAGAGAGAGAGAGAGAGAGAGAGAGAGAGAGAGAGAGAGAGAGAGAGAGAGACCGTAATGCGACAAGACGCGTGAGCAAGAGAAGGGAAGGCGAGTTGTGTCCTTGCGAGTAGAGTTCGCGTCTGTGACTGAATCGGGCCTCACTGACAGTTGACGGTGCGAGTGCCTGGCCGCGCCTGTGCCTGCCTGTGTCGTGGCTGCATTGCGCGGTGACTTGTACACTGATGTGTAATATATGGACATAGAGAAAGCCGCGTTTTCCCCTCCCTGCTCTGTGTGACTGTTCTCTCCCCTGAGAATGACAGGGTGAGTCAGAGCCGCAGCCGTGCCCAGCCGCGCAGGTCAAGTCCTTCTTCCCGCATCCCGCAAAGATGTGAGTCCCTCGCCTGCTGACTGAAGGTGTTGCTGGAGCACGGGGGTTCCTTTCTTTAGGCGTCAGGAGTGGGATCCTTGAGGGCGTTCGTGCGTTGTGGCGGAAGGAAAGTGATTCCTGACGGCGCAACGATTTGGCGGCTCGCAAGACAACAGGAAGAGGGAAGTGACAGAGGGAGGCAACCCTCCCTGAGTGACCTGATGAGTCTGTTGTTAAGCACGCAGCAGAATATAAGAGATATAACCCGTGAAATGAACACAGCCAGGAGAACGAACAGTTCGTAAAGGCTCAGTGCGCGCTTCTGAAAGAGAAAAGGGGGGAGTTGGCGGTGGTGGTGGACGCAGAGAGAGGCGGCTAGGCGCTGGGGCGTGTGGCACGAGGTTACCGAAGAGCGAGTCTTGCGAAGCCGATGGTGGGGAAGGTAGCGGGAGTGATGGCGATGGGGCGTCTCCTGATCCTCAGTTGGAGGAGGACACGCCCACTTGCACCGCGCTGACACGCTCAGGAGTCCTGACTCATCTCCCTGCCTCGCCACATCCGGCGGCCTCTCTGCCCTCAGCCGCTGCCCCGCCCCGTGCACCTGCCCCGCCACACTGGGCCGCTTGCCACCCACCGATTACCCCCTCGCTCCGCGTCCCACCGCCGCCTCACCCGATGCCGCTGCCTCGCCTCACATCCTCTTTGTGCCCGCCGATATCGCTCTGTGTGTCATCGCCGCTTGACCTGACTCAGCCGTCTCCTGCCTCTCTCGCGCCACACTCTCCAGGACTTCGAAGGGCGCGTCCCGTGGGGGGGCGTACCTGGCTCAGTTCCAGGTGGTGGCCGAGGCTCAGGGATGGAACGACTCGAAAAAGGCAGTCCAGCTGGTCTCCTGCCTGAAGGGACTGGCTATGGAGGTACTGGGGCTCCTCACCGCCACCCAGCGTTCACCACACGACGACTCTTCAGAGATGGTTCAGCTATCATCACCAGGCCGAAATGTATAGAGTGTGCTTCCTGGGCAGAGTGCGGGAGAGGAGCGAGTCGCCGCAGCTGCTGGTCCAGGACCTGGAGTCGCTGGCTCACAGGGCGTATTCCCCCGCGATGGAGCAGCTGCTGGGCTCCCTCCTGAAGAGCCACTCTCTCTCTCTCTCTCTCTCTCTGTGCGAATGTTGACAACGACCTTTTTTTCTCCACGTGCCGCTGTTGACGCTGTTTGTTAGTTTAGTTCTCCTTAGTTTACACACATGTACATTTTCATGTTTTGATTTACATTATGCTCTAATGCGATGTATTAGTTTGACGCATTTGTGTGCGATAAATTAACTCAAACAAACAAACAACAATACCTTCTTCCAACTACCTATCGTCTTAATGCATGAATTTGTCTAATCTTCCGAGGTTCTCCATTCACTCAGGAGTAACATGATTACAAGGCTTATTACAATCATCTATTACACACACACACATATTATATATATATATATATATATATATATATATATATATATATATATATATATATATATATATATATATATATATATATATATATATATATATATATATATATATAAATAAATAAATAAATAAATAAATAAATAAATAAATAAATAAATAAATAAATAAATAAATAAATAAATAAATAAATAAATAAATAAATAAATAAATATATATATATATATATATATATATATATATATATATATATATATATATATATATATATATATATATATATATATATATATATATATATATATATATATATATATATATATATATATATAAAAGCAGTAAATTCACAATACTGAGTGACTCCGTGAAATCCAGTGGTTGGCAGTGTGGCTTCCTCGCTCCTGTAATGAAGCAGCGGTTGCCTGCTTCGTGCGAACGTGAGGCTTCATTGTTTATTGTTTATGGCAGAGCCTGTCTCGTATAAATCCCTTTATTCTCGGGACTCCAGCACAGCGTTAGCAGGCGATTCACCTCCCTCACTGTATGGTGCCATCCTTGCCTTATACGTTCAGCGTGGTACTTTGTAATCTTCCTCCACTGTACGCTGCCTGGAGTGTTAAGAATTCTTATGACCCTTTCCTCATGCTGTTCTCTCTGTTTTACTAGGTAAGAGGATTTCGTCCATCTCTCAGCCTCGTTATTCCTCTCTCAGTACTTGAGCTATTCCAACAAAGTTTTCCCACACACACATGTGCAAGTCTCAATTCTATTTCTCTCTACCCTTTTCTTCCTCGTCTCCACTACATTTGTTGCACAATTTTCCCGTCATCAGGTGATGCCTCTGTACTCGTTTCTATTCCTACTTTACCTGATTTGTTATTACTTATCAATTTATTTTACTTATTCTTCCGTTCTCACTCACTTTTCACCCTTTCTTTCGTTACTTAGTTTTTCACCATACAGTTGTAATTATGTGGCGAATCATATTTTCTTACACCTTATGCCAACTGAATTCGGTTGTTCGATTATACGTATTTTCATATTCTACTAAATAACTTGGCCTAAGACCAGACCTACATTCCCACGTGAATCGAATGAGCACCAGAGTGAACCACCGTCTCTCGCTTCATTGTGCTGTCCATCACCAAGCCGCCAGCACATACTGGAAGCTTATACACAAAGGAATCAACTACATATTTTATTTTTAAGCGGTATGATTTACAATAATGATAAAACCTAACACTACACAGTTCATAGGACGCAAGTGTAGCACAATCTTCATCCTCCACCTGCCATCTTCACTACCTTCACTAGCAGCGTTGCCTCCCTCGCCCGCTGGCAGCTCGCTCGTTCTTCCCGTTGCTGATCTTACTGTAATAAGAAAGCAGGATATCAAATTCAGAACACTAATGAGACAGAAGATAGAAGTGTGAACAGAGAGAAGATTGAAGGAAGATAGAGGAAAAAAAAAAGGAAAAGGACAAAAGGGTAAAGACAGAAGGAGAGAGTGTCTTTTTACGTGCACGTGTACGGGCGAGAGAAATGGAGAAGAGACAAAGAACAAGCGAGTGTCTTTGTACGAGTATGTGTATGGGTGTGTGTCCAGGTCCCCCTCACCGAAGTGAGTATTATCCCCTCAAGGGGGGGTATCACAGTGGCGAGCTGCTCATTGTTGCCTGGTAGCGCCATAGGTAATAGGATTAGAGGAGAAAGAAGAAACATTAGAGTAAGAGTAGAGATAAAAATATCATTTAGTTTGACCTGCAAGAGAGCAAGAGATTAGTTTGACCTGCAAGAGAGCAAGAGATTAGTTTGACCTGCAAGAGAGAGAGGGCGAGAGATTAATTTGACTTGCAATAGATAGATTAGTTTGACCTGCAAGAGAGAGAGAGAGAGAGAGAGAGAGAGAGATAAAGAGAGATTAGTTTGACCTGCAAGAGAGATAGATTAGTTTGACCTGCAAGAGAAAGATTAGTTTGATCTGCAAGAGAGAGAGAGAGAGGTGTTAGTTTGACCTGCAAGAGAGTGTGATAAATAAATTAGTTTGACCTGCAAGAGAAATAAATTAGTTTGACCTGCAAGAGAAATAAATTAGTTTGACCTGCAAGAGAAATAAATTAGTTTGACCTGCAAGAGAAATAAATTAGTTTGACCTGCAAGAGAAATAAATTAGTTTGACCTGCAAGAGAAATAAATTAGTTTGACCTGCAAGAGAAATAAATTAGTTTGACCTGCAAGATAAATAAATTAGTTTGACCTTCAAGAGAAATAAATTAGTTTGACCTGCAAGAGAGATTAGGAAAGATTAGTTTGGCCCTCAAGAAAAGTCATTATTTTCACTTGCAAAAAAAAAAAAAAAAATAAAAAATAAATAAATAAAAAATAAAATAAAAAATAAAATAAATAAATAAAGTCTTACCTGCTTCACCTTAAAAAAAATGACACGTTTTACCTGCGAGGCAAGACAGAACCACTTCGTCACCTTTCCCACTCTTAGAACGCTGTGAGATTTCTCGACTTGCATCCGAATATTTGTTACACTTGTGCGAAACTAATTTCGATCTAGCGTCTTTGCGATCATTTCTTCAGGACACCCACCAGCACAGTCGAGTGGATGCATCTCCCACGCAACCCTGGAAAAAAAAAAAAAAATGTGATGAGCAACCCAGTACAGTACGGGAAGAGCAACACCGTATAATCATGAATAAAACCACCATTCACTTACTATATGAAAGCAGCGCTCCAGCCACCAGCACCAGCACCGTCTTCCTTCACCGGCATGAGGCTCCATCTGGTCGCCGCCACAGTGCACTAGCAAGAGCGTTACTATTCTGGGAAAGACTAGATAATTCATTAGCATGCACCTGAAAAAAAAAAATAGAAAAGTTTGTTCCTGAAAAGCAATGAAGATTATCCGCTCAGCCTATCGCCCTAACACCTAGGAAACAGTATCTTCACTTTACTTTCCTCGAAGGGGTGCTCCAGCGCTGTCTGTCCCACGATGAGACCTGTGATACGGGTACTCACCTGCAGAAAGAAGAGAGACAATTAGTAACGTGTAGTTACAATCAACGCTCAGCTAGTACTTCATTATTAATAAAGCCAGCAAGTATCAGTCTACTTATTCATAGGATGCAAGTCACGTGCCTTAGGTCAAGATTTAACGAGTACTTTATTACAGCGATAATGAGGCCTAACACAGATAAGAACGTCCACTTAATCGCAGGCAGTACTTACCACACCTGCCGCGAAGAAAACGCAGGAGAGGAACGATAAATTAACGCACATTTATCACTTCACTAACCGCGACGCCACGCACACACGCACGAGGCACCGCTCTCGCAAGCCGCTGTGATACAAGTAGGCCGAGTGATACTGTGGCTGAGGCAACTTTGCCTCGGGCTTTCTTCAAATGTGTTGCTGCTCCTTTGGCTCACACACTCCCACCTCACGCCCTCATATCTGCACCACGCCATAAGATCAAGGTAAGTTTGAGAGCACTGACATTGCATCTCTGCGCTAAGAAAAAGATGAGAATGGTAGGAAATAAATGATATATCGGTCTCAATTCCTTTCCTTGTCATAGTTTCGGACACGGACATGGAACAATCGGCCGGCGAACTACTTGTTATCCTCACGCCACTCATCCCCCCTCCCTTCCTGCCTTCCTGCCTTCTGCCTCCCTCCATGCCCCCTCTGGTTCTCCGTCACGTACACCACGCCCGTAGCCATATTCTTTACTCCGCCATAGAGCAGGTATATTTTCCTTAGATTATTTTACATTCCGTGAATGTGATGCTAATACTAGCTTTTGTGATACAAAACCTAATATTACAGAATACAGCGGGGCTTGTTAGCCTCATTAAAGAACTACTTACCAGTCCAGTAGCTCGTTTTAATTATCAACTAACTTTCTAATTAAGATAACTTCTTCCCACAAAACTTGCGGGACGATTTTCATTTGTCCACCAAGGTATACTAGCGCTTGAAAGAACGTTTTGAATCGTGTAAAAGTAAGAAACACGAGGTTTACATTATAATAAACGAAGGTAGCCTCCATCCCAGGCCTCACCAGGATGCCTAGCCTCGTAAGTATATAGTTCTGCATAATAAATAAATAAATAAATAAATAAATAAATAAATATATATATATATATATATATATATATATATATATATATATATATATATATATATATATATATATATATATATATATATATATATATATATATATATATATATATATATATATATATATATATATATATATATATATCATGTGCAATTCATCATTGTGCTCAACTAAAGTCAATCTCGATATTATCACCAAGTTTCCAATGGCTAGCCAGACAATGCCGGAGAGCGGTGTGGAGAGGAAGCTTTCGTCATGGCATACAACAACCTTAATTACATCTCAGTGCAATGCATTCCTCCTGTCTGAAATTATCGGTGAGATTTTCTTTCTAAACATATAAGTAGTTTTACTGGTAAGAATGAACCAAGGAGCAGACACCAAGCAGAGAGGGGAGCACGAGGCAAAGACCGCGGTGTTGTGACGAGGCTCACGTGGCGCACAGTAAGTAACCTTGATCTGAGGGATCTGAGGGAGATGCAGTCCTTTTATCTGGAATTATCGGCGAGATTTTTAGTAAAAATAACAGAGTTACTTGGGACACTGGAAATAGCTTTAGCATACTTATTTCGAGACAAACTATTTCTGGGTACAACATGTCTAAAAAATCGTGACCAAGGCAATGGGGGAATCAGCAGTGTTACTGATGGATTAACCTAAACATAACATAAACCTCATACAGAAACTTTAATGTTATTTCAATATTATTCGAGTAACTTTACAGTAAGGATGAAAAGAGAATCAGGCAGCCACCAGGGTAGACTGACAGAGTGAGTCAGGGCCGCAGTTAGGGGTTGGCCGCAGCCGACACCCTCCTCGCATCCCGTGAAGGTGTGACGTCCCTCGCCTGCTGACTGAAGGAGTTGCTGGAGGACTGGGGGTTCGTTTCAGTATACAAATATATCCTGGCTGAGTTGATGGGTTGTGACATGGCAAGTGAAAAAGTGGCACTAATTTGTGGCATGGTAGGTCAAAAATATTAGTTCTACGAGTGTGCTGAATTTTTACCTATATATACTGATTTTTTTTTTCGTAATTTCATCTTAAAATTTCCTCTACATACAGCAAGGAACGTATAGGGATCCTTGCTTTACTACAAGGAAGATATAAGATTTATGTAATAATGAAATATATCGTTGGTAGATTCCTTGCTGTTCTAGAGACCGTCACTGGGCGGCAGATAGCAGTGTTTACATTGTGCGCGGCGCGGGGGCGGCGCGTCTCACCCCGCGGGACTGTTGATGTGTGTTCACTGTTTGAACAGCTACACCAACTACTTCACAAGGGCTGCAATACCCGCCAAACCCCCAACAAGTACTACAAAAAGTTGACTTTTAGTACTATGAAGTCATGGAAATTCCTGTACCTACTTGTATGACAATGTAATTGAGTGGTGACATTTAGCAGCTCGCAAATAGTAGTAGCAGTAGTTTATAGATAACTATGATATTAAAACACGTTCCTCTTCGTGTATTTAAGAACAAGACATTATCATAACAGCCTCACCCCAGCAACACACTGCAGTGCATAGTGATGATGAAGAGATCACAATGAATAAGTAAAGAGCAGGTCGTTGTGAGTACAAGTCTGGCTTAATGTGGTGCAATGTTGTGACGTGGTGACAACAGGCTTGAGGTGACGAATGCTGACTTGTGGTGGTGACAGCAGGCGTGAGGTGACGGTGGTGACAGAAGGCTTGAGGTGACGAATGGTGACTTGTGGTGGTGACAGTAGGCTCGAGGTGCTAGGTAGTGACAGCAGGCGTGAGGTGGCAGTTGGTGATTTGTGTTGGTGACAGCAGGCGTGAGATGACGAATGGTGACTTGTGGTGGTGACAGGTGAGATGGTTAGGTGACAGGTGGTGACTTGTAGTGGTGACAGTTGAGGTGGGTGGTGCAGTGGTTATAGCAGGAATAGTAAATAGATACTACTACTTTTCCAACCTTTGAAAACTACATACTTAACTCACTCATTTCAGACTGAGTGTTCATAACTTTCCAGTAGTGAATACAAGCATTATTAAATATATACCACCTTCCTAATCTTCAAACGCCACTAACTCACATATTTTCAGACTGGGGGAGTGTTTAAAACTTTTCATGAGTGAGTGGCAGTCACATCACCAGCAGCAGTAGGTGAATACAAACATTATTAAATGTATACTACCTCACTTTCATCTTCTGACTGGGAGAATGTTCATAACTTTCCATTGTGAGTGGTGAACCTGTGAGGGGGGGAACAGTTGTGAGATTGATTATTTTTAAGGTTTAGAGTTCTTTTGATAGTGAAGTTCTTTTTAGTTTTGATTTATTATCATTTGTTTGATTGTTTCAACTTTGTTTATGTGTTCAGCTTTAAGGTAGCTGCCACCAGTCATGGGTTATGACTAATATACTTAATTATTCTTACTAATTAGCCAGGGTTCTGTAAGGCACTGGAAAATCCCATGACAAAAAGATTAATTTTATTTGAAGTAAGTAGCTATATAAAAACAAAGGCTTCATGTTATTTTTCTCTGAATGCACAATGATTTATTAAGTAGATTATTCTGTTACCTTGGAGTTGTGGAACCCCTATACTAGGGAAAGTGACAATGTCCCTAATCAGTTCATGAGATAAGTTTTAAGTGAATAATTTACAAAAAGCTACTTTGAATGTGGCAGAAGTTATCATAATGCAGGGTTAAATTAATTTTTGGTATTTAGCATCCTAAGTCAGTGTAAGTTGTTACAATAAAACATGTGTATTACTGGTGTTGACTAATACATAATTCCAAAAGAATTTACCTCTCTAATCTGAAAATCTTTAATTTACATCCTGAAGTTATTTTCCCTAAAAACTACGTAGATAACTGGCCAGGGAATTTACATTTTTTTCTCTCTGTTGACAAGCAGTCTGTCTAGCATCTCACACAAGTAATTATTTTATAATAAGCACAAATGGTTATTCCTACATAGACAAGTTTTGTAAACAATGTAAAATTTCTGGGACAAGAGTCACGTACCTGTCAACATGCAGTCTGTTTAGCGTCTGAGTCTGCAGTCTTCCACCAACCGTTATATATGGCTGGCTCACATTACAACTAGTTCCTTCTGCCTGAATGTAATAAATTTTTTTTCAATATCCATAAAAGTCTAGAACCCTTCTCTGCTCTCAGGTTGTTCTTGAACATCTTAGCTAACAGTCTCACTTACTGCCAGACCCTTACACTGTCTATTAACAAATTTAGATCTCAGATATTTTCAGAACTTCTCCATAACTACACAGAGCTATCATTTCCGACAAGTTTTCATTTAATCTAGCATCTTGTGAAAGGGATTTTTTATCGGACTGGTATAAGAAACACTGAGAATGGTTTTCCAGCCTTTCCCATAGGATTGTCGTCAGTTGGTATTTATCCACACCAAGTTTTTTCTTGTCTCACATACATATAATTTGTCAATTTGTAGATTACAGTTTCATTTAATATCCTTATCCTAAATTCTTACTGATCTTGAAAATATATACAGTTTTATTTATGAATCCCAGAAAACATTAATTTAGGACGTTGTTCCTTTAAGTTATTCTGACTAGATACATGATCTTTATTGAATGATGTTGTCTTCTGTTTTGATTTTATTTTCTTTATTTTTTGTCCCCTGGCACAGCAGAAGCAGTAGCAGTAATTGGCATTTAACAGCTCTTAGTACTTTCCTAACCCTTCAAAAACCAATTAATTGACTCATTTTCAGACTGGAAGAGCATTCAAACCTTTGTGCTGTGAGTGAGTGGCAGTCATAGTAGTTGTAGCAGTAGCAGCATCAGCCCCCCACAGCCCCTTCAGGATGTCCATGCCCCCTCTGGCCTCGATCATCCCCTGGGAGCAGGTGTGTCGCATGCTGGAGAAGGTACAAGGGGAGAAGCGGCCAAAGAAGAAGGAAATGTTACTGAAATTTATCACTCACTTCCGGGAACTTCATCACAAGAAGCTGCAGCATCAGCCTGACTGTGTGAGTGTGTGTGTGTGTTTACCTAGTTGTAATTTCCAGGGACTTAGCTTCATTGGTGTGGTTCTATTTCCATCTATACATGTCTAATTCTTCCTTCAGTTTGTTTGTTGCCAAAACTACCTCCTCTTTCAGTTCATTCCAAATCTCAGTGTGTCTTTGTGTCTAATTTTTTCTTCAGTTTGTGCACTTCTTGCTAAAATTGTCTCCTCTTTTAGTCCATTCCAAACCTCAGTGTGTTTTTGTGTCTAATTTTTCCTACAGTTTGTGTGCACTTGTTGCCAAAACTGCCGCCTCTTTCAGTTCATTCCAAATCTCAGCGTGTCTTTGTGTTTGATTTTTCCTTCAGTTTGTGCACTTATTGACAAAATTGTCTCCTCTTTCAGTTCTTTCCAAATCTCAGTGTGTCTTTGTGTCTAATGCTTCTTTGTGTTATTTAGATGTCTTCCCTTCCTTGGCTTGTGTGGGCGTCCCTTTCTGCTTTCCTGATTGCTTGTCTACCTTAGGAACAGTTTGTCACTATCTACTTCTTACATTTTATTTACTGGTTTGTAGATGGTTAGCAAATTTCTTCTTTCTCTCCTTTCTTCCAGTATGTGTGTGTGTGTGTGTGTGTGTGTGTGTGTGTGTGTGTGTGTGTGTGTGTGTGTGTGTGTGTGTGTGTGTGTGTGTGTGTGTAGTTAAGTTTGTAATGTCCCATTTTTACCATGTTTATTTTTGTTTATTATTTATGTGTTATATAGTATTATTATTATTCTCTATATCAGTACACTTTTTTCCCTCTTTATATTGGCACTTTATTTTCTCCACCCTCTCATCAGTAGACTTTATTCCCTGTACATAAAACTTTTTTCCTCTGCACCAGCTCTTTCCTCTCTCAACAAATCAAATCAACATTTCTTTCCCTTCATTAGTATCCCATTTCTTTCCCCTTACAGCAACACTCCCTCCCCTCACTCAGGTATCTTTTCTCCCTTCACAGCCAGACACTTTCTTCCCAGTGATGCGAGTCCTGCTGCCGGGGCTGGACAGGACAAGAGGCGCCTATGGGGTGAAGGAACGCAGGCTGGCTGATTTGTACATACGTATTCTTGGCCTGAAGAAAGATGGGAATGATGCACAGAAGCTTATTAATTTCCGGTGTGTATGTGTGTATGTGTGTGATGACTCCATATCTGTATCTATTCATCCAGTCTTCCTTTCACTAATGCACACTTGACATGAGGAATAATAACAATAACACCAACAACCTCAACACAAACTTAACACACCCCAATACCTCCCAACAGGAAACCCAAGGCGTTGGCTGGGGGTGAGACGGGGGACTTTGCCGAGATTGCCTACTATGTGTTGAGAAGCAGGTGCCTCAGTGGGGGGAAGCTGACTCTGCTAGAGGTGGACCAGCAGCTTACCTCCATTGCTGAGAACCATGCTGCAAAGAACCATGGTGAGGAGGGAAGAGTGGGAGGGGAATAGATAAATACAAGCACACGTATAGATGCAATTTAAGAATGGGAGGGAATTAGGTTGACACAGACTCTCATACATGAATAATGGAAGAATATGAGGGGAATAGATAGATACAGACATACATACACTCACAATGAAAGAATGGCAGGGAATTATATATATATATATATATATATATATATATATATATATATATATATATATATATATATATATATATATATATACACACACACACACACACACACACACACACACACACACACACACACACACACACACACACACACACACACACACACACACACACACACACAGTAGTAGTAGTAGTAGTACTAGTAGTAGTAGTTTATTGACAAAAAGCATAAATAATACAAAAAACTGCAATCTCATTTTGGTCCAACTTCAGTAAATAAAATAATAATATTTCATGGAAGACAAAGTAAACACAACAAGACTAAGTAAAGACAGCCAGGTGGGTATACAGATAGGCAGGGAACAGAGACACAGACAGGGTGCAGGAGTGTCACAGCCTCTCTGTACCTCACCCGTCACACAGAGGCTGCACAGGCAAAGAATACACAGAGACAGGCCTTAGGAAATGTATCTCAGGCTCTCTGTGTTTTATACTACTAAAACATTCATATACTAGAAGAAGAGGTAGTAGAGGCAAGGAACACACATACACATAGCCCTTAGGAGGTACAGCACAGCCTCTCCCCACCTCACCAACACACACACAGATGACAGAGGCAAGGAACACACACACAGACAGTCCTTAGGAGGTAAACCACAGCATCCTAACACCTCACCAATACACACACAGATGATAGAGACAAGGAACACACACAGACAGTCCCTAGGAGGTACAACACAGCCTTTCTCCACCTCACCAACACATACACAGATGATACAGGTAAGGAACACACAGACAGACAGCCCCTAGGAGGTATACCACAGCCTCCCAACACCTCACCAACACACACTCAGGTGGCAGAGGCAAGGAACACACACAGACAGCCCCTAGGAGGTGCAACACAGCCTCTCTCAAACTCCCCAACACACACACAAATGATAGAGGCATGGAACACACAGATAGACAGCCCCTAGGAGGTATACCACAACCTCTGCACACCTCTCCTCCACACACAGAGGCAGTGGAGCGCTCCTTGTTGGTGATGCTGAACGGAATGTCGGCTAAAGAACAGAAGTGGCTGCTGCGTGTTCTTCTAAAGGATATGAGACTTGGGCTGGGGCAGACGGCCATCTTTGCAGCCTGGCACCCTGACGCCAAGGATTACTACGACGTCACCAATAGTTTAGAGAAGGTGTGTTGTTTGGTGGTGTTTGGTGGTGTTGGGTTCTTTGTACAGTGGTTAGGTTGTGTTGGTGTGTTTGTCTTGTTATTACAGGTCAGAAAAGTGTGTTTTTTATTGTTAATGAAGCTTTGTGTATTTGTGTTGTTATTGAAGCTCAGAGAAGTGTGTCTTTATTGTTATTACAGCTTAGAAAAGTGTGTTTTTGTATTATTGCAGCTCAGAGAAGTGTTTCTGTTGTTACTAGAGTTCAGAGAAGTATGTTTTTGTTTTATTGGAGCTCAGAGAAGTGTGTTTGTGTTGTTATTGCAGCTCAGAAATGTTATTATTACTCTAGTGTGTTTTTTATTATTATTGTAATGTATTGCTTTTATTATTGCTTTCTTTATCACAGTTTAAGGAAGGTGTGTCAGGAGGCAGAGGGAAGGGGTTGAGGGGGAGGTGGACTTGTTGGTGGGGATATAGAAACCATTGTAATTTCCATGATTGTAATGCAGGGAAGCCACAGAATGCCTGATTTCTGATCTCTCTAAAATTTCTGATTGGGGCACAGCAAACTTAGGATTGTTCAATGCCTCAAAAACTCAACTCCTCCATCTATCAACTCAACACAACCTTCCAGATAACTATCCCCTCTTCTTCAAGGACACTCAACTGTCCCCCTCTTCTACACTGAACATCCTCAGTCTGTCCTTCACTTATACTCTAAACTGGAAACTTCACATCTCATCTCTAGCTAAAACAGCTTCTAAGGAGTTAGGTGAGTTATCTCTGCCTGTTTTTCTCACCCCCCAGCTGCTAACTCTGTACAAGAGCCTTATCCGTCCATGTATGGAGTATGCTTCACTTATGTGGGGGGGGGGGATTCCACTCATACCACTCTTTTAGACAGGGTGGAATCAAAAGCTTTATGTCTCATCAACTCCTCTCCTCTATCTGACTGTCTTCAGCCTCTTTTTCATTGACACAATGTTGCATCTCTTGCTATCTTCTACTGCTATTTTCATGCCAGCTGCTCTTCTGATCTTGCAAACTGTATGCCTCCCCTCCTCCTGCAGCCTTGCTGCACAAGACTTTCTTCTTTCTCTCACCCCTATTCTGTCCACCTCTCTAATGCAAGAGTTAACCAGTGTTCTCAATCATTCATCCCTTTCTCTGATAAACTCTGGAACTTCCTGCCTGCTTTTGTATTTCCACCTTCCTGTGACTTGAACTCCAAGAGGAAGGTTTCAAGACACTTATCCTTTAGTTTTTGACCATTGCTTTTGACTGT
>NC_087194.1:4802514-4810014 GCF_035594125.1 Scylla paramamosain
TCTGTGTGTGTGTGTGTGTGATGTGTGCAAGATTATGAGTCAACCTTGCATTGTTCTATCTTCCTAAATATGAAGTTATTGTATTTAGGTGTTTCCTTATTTTATGGTCATAGCACTGGACTTTTACTACTACTACTTCATTAAAAAACAAGAAAAAAACCCACATTCTTATCTTCTCTCTATTTAAATTAGTTTATGTATCCTTATAATTTAACTGTGTGTGTGTGTGTGTGTGTGTGTGTGTGTGTGTGTGTGTGTGTGTGTGTGTGTGTGTGTGTGTGTGTGTGTGTGTTAGAAGAATCAAAACCCACACACACACACACACACACACACACACACACACACACACACACACACACACACACACACACACACACACACACACTCACATCACTTTTCCATCACAGGAGGCAAGTGGCAAGCTGGCAATGAAGCACTGTGGGGATGAACTGGATGGGGGGAGAGGCGCCAAGAGGAGGGCAGTGGCCAGGGTGGAGGGCCCGTCACTGCCTCTACACTTCCGCCCAGCCGACGTGTCCTCCACTGTCAAGGTAAGGTGGAGCAGGTGGAGGTGAGGGTGTGGTAAGTGTCAAAAATGGGAATAAGTATTTAAACATCAGAGGTCTTCAGTTCTTGCCTTGTGGAACCCCTGGAACAGTCTGTCTTTATACCAGGCTGGCAGCTCCACACAAGCTGGCCATACACACACACACACACACACACACACACACACACACACACACACACACACACACACACACACACACACACACACACACACACACACACACACACACACACACACACACACACACACACACACACACACACACACACACACACACACACACACACACACACACACACACACACACACACACACACACACACACACACACACACACACACACACACACACACACACACACACACACACACACACACACACACACACACACACACACACACACACACACACACACACACACACACACACACACACACACACACACACACACACACACACACACACACACACACACACACACACACACACACACACACACACACACACACACACACACACACACACACACACACACACACACACACACACACACACACACACACACACACACACACACACACACACACACACACACACACACACACACACACACACACACACACACACACACACACACACACACACACACACACACACACACACACACACACACACACACACACACACACACACACACACACACACACACACACACACACACACACACACACACACACACACACACACACACACACACACACACACACACACACACACACACACACACACACACACACACACACACACACACACACACACACACACACACACACACACACACACACACACACACACACACACACACACACACACACACACACACACACACACACACACACACACACACACACACACACACACACACACACACACACACACACACACACACACACACACACACACACACACACACACACACACACACACACACACACACACACACACACACACACACACACACACACACACACACACACACACACACACACACACACACACACACACACACACACACACACACACACACACACACACACACACACACACACACACACACACACACACACACACACACACACACACACACACACACACACACACACACACACACACACACACACACACACACACACACACACACACACACACACACACACACACACACACACACACACACACACACACACACACACACACACACACACACACACACACACACACACACACACACACACACACACACACACACACACACACACACACACACACACACACACACACACACACACACACACACACACACACACACACACACACACACACACACACACACACACACACACACACACACACACACACACACACACACACACACACACACACACACACACACACACACACACACACACACACACACACACACACACACACACACACACACACACACACACACACACACACACACACACACACACACACATCATTCACACTCTTATCATTGCTGATCACTGGTAGAAAAAGATTGTAATAGTAGTAGTAGTAATAATAGTAGTAGTAGTAGTAGTAGCAAGTAAACCTATCTATCCTATCTATCTATCTGCCACACACACACACATTCACTCTCTTATCCCCATGAACCCCTAGTGGAAAGATCTTTTATCAATGTTATTATCATCATTACTTATTCACTTTCATTATTACTGTTTTTTTTCCAGAAAGATGAAATATTTGCGTCTCTGGAGATGTGTGTGATGAGTGGAGATGAGGAGATGAGCAAGCAGGCCCTGGAGATGATGGTGGTGGAGCATGGAGGTAGCCTGACACAGCACCCAGGTAACACTCATCTCCTATTCTCTTCTCTTTCTTGCTCCTCCTCTTTTGTTTTGTTCATATTCTTTCCTTTCTGATTTTTTTTCATTTTCTTTTTCTCAACATCTGTTTCTTGTTTTATTCATGTTTTTTTTTTTCCTCCATTTCTGTCTTTTTATCTTCTTCCTCATCTCCACCTCCTCCACCTCCTTTTCTTTGTTTAATTTTTCCTTTTCTTTTTTGTGATGTCTGCTTATTTTATTTATGGGTCTGTTGTGTTTCTTTTCCTTCATTTCCTTCTTTCCATCTCCTTCCTCTTTCTTTTTTTCCTCCTTAATGATTCTCTTTACATTTCCTCCTCTAACTGTTTCACCTTTCTCCTCTTTCCTCTTTATTCTCTTTCATCTCCTCCTTCACATCAGTAACCTCCCTTCTCTCACAACACAACCAAACGCTAAGAACACAAAAATAAACAATAACAGGAGAATTATTACCACCCTCTAATCTTCTCTCCTTCACCAACACAACCAAACTCTTAGGAAAACACAGATACTTTCACCACAACAATTCTTTCCCCTTCCTTCGCTTCATTAACCTTCCTTCTCTCCCACCAACACAATTAAACTCTTAGGGAAACACAGATACTTTCACCACAACAATTCTTTCCCCTTCCTTCACTTCATTAACTTTTGTTTTCTCCCACTAACAGGTCCAAACACTCACTGCATTGTGGCAAACACACCAACTATAAGAGTCCAAAACTACATCACCTCCTCAAAACACAATGTTGTCCTTCCTTCCTGGGTGGTGGCGTCCTGCTCCAGTGGTCGCCTGCTGCCCTGGGGACCTCTGGACATCCTGCATTTGAGGGAGAAGGAGAGGAACGTAATGCAAGATATGTTTGACCAGTTTGGGGATAGCTACACTGAACCTACAGATGGGAAGACTCTCAGAAGGGTGATGATGAGGATGAAAAAAGAGGTACTAGTGGGTTTGCTTGGGTTCAGTTTGGTTTGCTTGGTTAGGTTAGGTTTGGTCATGTTTTGTTTTGGCTTAGCTTTGTTTGGTTTAGTTTGATTAGGTTTGGTAAGACTGACTAACGCTTCCACTCCTTCCCTGCCCTTCATTCCAGTCAGTTAATAAAATAGAACAAGAAACAAGATTGACAAACCCTTCAATTCTTTTCTCTTCCAGTCAGTTCAGTCTTTTCCTTCTTGTCTATTAGTAAAATGGAACAAAAGCAACATTGACGAACCCTTCTATCTTCCTTCCAGTCATGGCGGGTGCTGTCGGAGGAGGAGATGAGTGAGATGGATGAGAAGTTGTGTGACCCTGGGGACCTGAGGGCTCTCTTCAGGAGGGTCACTGCCTACTTTGTGAGTCCTGGCCTGCTGAAGACTCCTGGATGATGCTTGTGTGTGTGTGTGTGTGTGTGTGTGTGTGTGTGTGTGTGTGTCTGAAAGGATCTTGTTTCTCTCTCTTTTGTCTGTTCTTATTTATCGTTTGTCTGTCTGTCTCTTAATTAAGTTTTTGCTTGTTTCTGTTTGTTTGCCTCTGTCTGTGGTTTGTCTGTCTTTCTGTCTCTTAAAAGATTGTGTTTGTCTTTGTTTTGTCTGTGTTTGTTTATCATTTGTCTTTGTCTCTTAATTTTCTGTTTGTTTCTGTCTGGTTGCCTCTCTGGTTTGTCTGTCTTTCTGGCTCCCTCTCTGTCTCAGTTCTGCCTGTCTTTGTGAACTGTTTGCCTTTCTGTCTTGTAAGATTCTGTTTGTCTCTTCTGTCTATCTGTTTGCATGTCTTAAAATGTTCTGTTTGTTTGTTTGTCTCTGTGTCTGTCTGCTGTTTATCTGTTTTTCTGTCATGGTTTCAGAAAGCAACCTAGGTTTGGTTAGTTTAAGCTAGTTTATTAAATAAAACTAACACTTATTATTGCTTGGTTCATTAATTGTGTTTTTCTCCCCTCCCTCCACCATCCACCTCCTCTACCTCCTTTCCTCTTCCCTCCCTTTTCTCTCTTTTTACCTTTCACCCTTCACTCTTTTCACTCTTCTCTCCCTCACCTTCCCTTTCTTCTCCTATCCTCCAATCTTCCTCCTCTCCACTCCACCTTTCCTCTCCCATCTTCTCATTCTGTATTCCTCTTCCTTCTCTCCTCCTTTCCCTTTCTTCTCCTATCCTCTCCTATCATCCTATTCAATCCTCCTTCCCTTCCTCCTCCTGCAGTGTGAGGGTGAGGTGGACCAGCTGGCCAGACTCACCCTAAGGCTCCATGGGGGGGTGCTCAGTGACTCACCCTCCTCAGTGACTCATCTTATTGCAGGGTGAGTCGTGAGTCAGTTGTGTAATCTTTTTATTATTTTTATTTTATTTTTATTTATTTTTTACCTTTTTTTCAACTTGGTAAGAAAATAATGGTGTTTTATTTTTATTTTTATTTATTTATTTAATTTTTGTTGTGTTGTATTTGGTGGGGAAATTGTAAAGATGTGTTTGTTTATTTGTTTTGTTTGAGTTTAGTTTCTTTTTATCAGTATATTTTTTTTTATTTGGTAGGAAAATGGTTCTTTTTTTTTTTAATATCTTCTTTAAGTTTAATTTTCAATATTTTTGTATGTATCAAAAATGATAAAAGAAATTAAACAATATTTGTATATCATTTTTGTATAATTTTGTGTACTAATTCTCTTCACTTCCTTTGTTTGCCTTTTATATAATTGTATTAATTTTCTTCACTTCCTTTGTTTACCTTCATAACATTGTCATTTTGTTTACTAATTCTCTTCACTTCTTTGTTTACCTTCCTAACACTGTATTGTTATTTACTTCCAGGGAGGAAAGCGAGATTAGAGCAAGTGAACTGGCAGGCAGGCATTTGGTGACCCCTGACTGGATATATGAAAGTGTCGAGCGTGGCAAGCGACTGGAGGAGAGGCTGTACATGCCCAGACTGGTGTGATGGCTGACTGGGGGACTGGCTGGCTGACTGACTGGCTGATTGTGTACTTGACTGCATGATTGGATGGATTGGTGACTGATTAGAGGAATAAATGAATGAATGACTGGGTGGGTGGCTGACTGACTGACTGACTGGCTGACTGACTGACTGACTGACTAGGCTAAGTGATTGACTAGAGGGATAAATGACTAATAGATTGACTGACTGACAGAGTAAATGAATAACTTAAAAACTGACGCATCACTGACAATAAGGATGATAAAAAAAAAAATCTTGTATATTGTATCATTATTGCATTGAGGTACGTATGCTTTGTATTCAGGCTGTGATAAGTAGGCACAAGGTATGGAGTTTGAAGTATACCCTGTTTTTCATTACGTATTGTTATTCATATAAGGGAGAGGAGCAAGTCAGTGTATGGAATCTAGAAAACGTGTGCCTCATATTTAGTTCTTTCATTGCTACATTTCACCTAACGTAACATAACCTTGTCTAACCTACGCATAAATTTTTAGGTTGGGTATTCCTAAGGCTGTTCTGGGTAACTGAGAAATCGTGGGGTTCATTGTGGATGGATGTGGTGTGGTAGGTGTGATGGGTGACAGCTGGCGTGAGACATGATAATGAGAGAAAAGTGTAGAAACTTACATTTAAGGAATTATAAAGTATCAAAATTCATACATCGGCAACATTTCTTACTATTACGCAATTATACCGAAAATAAATACGAGAAACGAAACACGGATATGCAAACAAAAATAAATAGGCTATGAGAGCACGAGAGAAGGCAAGCATATAAAAATAACTACGTAGGCTATGAAAATTAGAAAAAAAAAAAACGGTAACAACATTGCAAATCATATCGAAAACAAACAAAAAAAGGTTCCTTATAAAAATAAAATGGCTACGAGAGTGTGATAACACTGACAACCTTATATTTCGGTCAATTTCTCATTTCCAATCATGGCAAAAAAAAAAGGAACACTAAATACGTCAATAACAACAACAAAAAAAAAACTTAGTAATGAGGAAGCATAAAAAAAAAAGTTACATTCCGGTAACTCGACATTTCAAATCCAAAGATTCCACATAAGTATAAACTTTAATCGTACCAAAGAACAAAGAAAAAACAAGCGAACATACTAATAAAAACAATATATCTACGAGAAAGTGTAAAAATATCAAAATAACCTCGTATTTTGGTACATTTTGGTATAATTCAGTCCATTTCGGCACTTTCTGGTAGATGAGGTGCGGGTTGATCACTCCAGCGCACGTGGTCGGTAGGTGCGGAGGGGGAGCGAGTGACCGGTACTCTACGTGTAAATTCTCCATAAAACCGAGTTGGCGGGCGATGGAACAGTGTATTTTGCATGTATTTTGTATTCGCATAGTGCTATCAGTGTTTGAGGATAATGAGGAGGGCGTGGCAGGCGTGGGCGTGGAATTAGCACCGCGCATAACAAGGTAAGTGTGTCGGAGCTTGTTTGCCTTCATATTATTATTATTATTTTTCAGGCAAATTTCTTAATATTTACCGTGTTTTTCTACCATGTTTGCTTAGGATTGCGTGTGTGGTTAGGCTAGTGATTGATTACTTCCCTGACTGGCTAATTAATGAGTCTTTACCTCTTTGGCTAATTATCAGTGGTTACGTGCTTACCAGACTGCAGAGTTACATTATCTGGCTGTTTACTTTGCCTAACTGGTCACTGTTTAATTGTTTGTATGGCTAATTACTTGCCTGACTGACTACGAGGCCGTTTACCTGACTGACTGAATGCCTAATTGCTTATCACTAATTGTATACCATCTCTAGTGGAAGTTAATGGGTTTTTCAAGGTAGTTTTCATGATTGTAGTGATCTAATAGCCTATATGCAATGTTAATGGGGTGTCCAGCGGCGTTTTCATGATTGTAGTAGTTTTAACAGCCAACATATGAAGGATAAATTTGCAGTTTCAATTCTCGACCCTCCCTCCCTTAGGTTGGGTATTCCTAAGGCTGTTCTGGGTAACTGAGAAATCGTGGGGTTCAATAATTCATTAATCAATAATCTACTGGACACCCCCTATAAGGTAGACTAACCTAGCATTTTGTAACTAAACTT
>NC_087194.1:4820014-4822514 GCF_035594125.1 Scylla paramamosain
GACATAGATAGATAGATAGATAGATAGATAGATAGATAGATAGATAGATAGGCTTCTTTTCTTTTCCTCATTTCAATACTTCCTGCGTTTCACCTTCACAGAAAACGGCTTCAGGCTTAAACATATATATTTAGTACGACATTAAACAGATGTAATGATAAAAAAAGATCAATAAATAAAAAAAAAAACAGTATAAATAATTAACCCAGAAGGCCACAGTGATAAATAGAGAAAAACAAAAGAAAGTCGACGTATTTATAACTAGGTGACATTGTTAACTGAAAAATGAATAGGAAGCAGAGAGACACATCGTACGGAGCAATACCAGTGGAATGGAAAAAAAAAATAAGGATAGGAGTAGAAAAAAAAATAAGAATAAGAAAGGAAAAAAATAAGACTAAGAATGGGATCATAAGAATTGGAATAGAAAAATAAGAATAGCAATAAAGAAATAAGAATAAAAATGGAAAAATAAGAAAAGCAATGAAAACAAAAATAAGAATGGAAAAATAAGCTTAAGATTGGAAAAATAAGAATGGAAATAAAAAAATAAGAATAAATGAAAAATAAGAATAAGATTGGAAAAAAATTAAGAATAGGAATAGAAAAATGAGAAAATGAATAGATAAATAGACACAAATAAACAGAGAGAGAGAGAGAGAGAGAGAGAGAGAGAGAGAGAGAGAGAGAGAGAGAGAGAGAGAGAGAGAGAGAGTGTGTGTGTATGTGTGTGTGTGTGTGTGTGTGTGTGTGTGTGTGTGTGTCCAAAATTAAAATTCACATAGTTTATTCGATGAAGCACTGGTTACTCTCTCAACAAGCGTATAACAATGATATCACCGTAAGCAAACTGTTCAGTGGTAGTGCTGACATTGTGATAGTGACCTGACTGATAATGTAAGCTGTAGAATTGAAACTGAGAAGGATACAAGAAATGACAGAAGGGAAAGGACACAAGAAGTGAGAGAAAAGGGTACAGGAGATGAAGGAAATGAAAGGAAAGGATGCAAGAAGTGAGAGAAAAGGATACAGGAGATGAAGGAAATGAAAGGAAAGGATGCAAGAAATGAGAGAAAAGGATACAGGAGATGAAAGAAATGAAAGGAAAGGATGCAAGAAGTGAGAGAAAAGGGTACAGGAGATGAAAGAAATGAAAGGAAAGGATGCAAGAAGTGAGAGAAAAGGATACAGATGAAAGAAATGAAAGGAAAGGATGCAAGAAATGAAAGAAAAGGATACAGGAGATGAAAGAAATGAAGGGAAAGGATGCAAGAAATGAGAGAAAAGGATACAGGAGATGAAAGAAATGAAGGGAAAGGATGCAAGAAATGAGAGAAAAGGATACAGGAGATGAAAGAAATGAAAGGAAAGGATGCAAGAAATGAGAGAAAAGGATACAGGAAATGAAGGAAATGAAAGGAAAGGATGCAAGAAATGAGATAAAAGGATACAGGAGATGAAAGAAATGAAGGGAAAGGATGCAAGAAGTGAGAGAAAAGGATACAGGAGATGAAAGAAATGAAGGGAAAGGATGCAAGAAGTGAGAGAAAAGGATACAGGAGATGAAGGAAATGAAAGGAAAGGATGCAAGAAATGAGAGAAAAGGATACAGGAGATGAAAGAAATGAAAAAAATGTATAAAATAAAGATAAAAGCAAAATAATAATAATAAATAAATAAATAAGCAAAGTAATGCACCTTACCTAAAAAAACAAACAAACACACAAAACACCATAGATAAAACTACAAAATATGAATTAAACGAGCATATTGAGATAGTGTTATGTATATATGAAATGCCAAATAAGGAGACGTAATTATTAGTCTTCAACAATGAATATTTGACATTAGCTTTAAAGATCTGTGGAGTTGCGCATCTTACAGCGGCGTGTGGCAGATCACTCCAGAATTTGGGTCCACGTAGGCCTGATTCAGTTCCGCTTCTTTGTATTTCTGCTGTATTTTCTTGTCTTGTGCTTCTCGTATTTTCTCTAACAGCGGAGAATTTTAGGTACCATTCCGAGAGAGAGAGAGAGAGAGAGAGAGAGAGAGAGAGAGAGAGAGAGAGAGAGAGAGAGAGAGAGAGAGAGAGAGAGAGAGAGAGAGAACCGTTGTAAGAAAATGAGAAAGCTGAATTAAGAAAAAAATTTACAGCACATCAGATTTTTTCTTTCTTCTTGTCCAAAACTTCTGCCCTCTCTCTCTCCCTCTCCCTCTCACTCTCACTCTCACTCTCCCTCTCCCTCTCACTCACTCTCTCACCTCCAAATCTCGTAATCTTGCATCACTCCACCTCATCTCCCCACCTCTCCCCACCCCACTCCCCTCTCCCACACCTCTCCCCAGTCCCCAGGTGGCACTAACGAGGCCCAAGTGTGTCCTAAACAGGTACAAACAGGTAGCCTTGTAATCCTTGTAATGGGGGGTGGGGAGAAGGGGGAAGGGTGGGGGGCAGGTGAGAGAAACTGAGATTTACCTGAGAACGTTTGTCAGTTAATCC
>NC_087194.1:4835014-4837514 GCF_035594125.1 Scylla paramamosain
ATCCTAGCGACCCTCACACCTGCCCGACACTCGTGCCCCCACACCTGTCCTGCCGCTGTGACTGTGCTGCACAAACCTGTCCATCGCTAGACCACCTGTAGCACTCGCACAGGCATGCACTCACACACTCACACACACAGACTCACGCACGCACGCACGCACGCACTACACGGTGGTCTCGTAGTCCACTCGCACCACGTCGCCAGAATGGGCGTCCTGTCACCACGAGTCTTTGTCTGGCGGGAGGAGGAAGTCCTGCGTGGTGCTCTTCAGGCCGTGGCTGTTGTTGGCCGCCGCCGCCGCCGCCTCCTCCTCCCGCTTGAGGGCGTGTAAGCGGCGGCGGTGCACCACCACCGCCGCCAGCAACGCCAGCAGCGACGCCGCCAGTACGCCGCCTGCGCCCAGGTACACCCAGGGCAGCGCCGCCAACAGGCCACACGCCGCCGCGCCCTCGTCCAAACCCGAGGGGCAGTGCACGGCCCCGTCGCACCACAGGTCAGCGGGCAGGCACGCCTCGATCTGCGGGCAGCGGTGCGGGCACAGGTCCACGCCCACTGGGGACAGCGGCGCCGTCTGCATGGGGCGCCACACGCCCACCCAGCTCACCATGACGCGCTCGCTCGAGTTGCCTACGAACTCCACCACCAAGTCCCGTGACTCCTGCTGCCTTGGCCGCTGGTGGGGGCGCCCCCGCTGCTGCCGCTCTGCCTGCTGCTGCTGGCGGTGGTAGTAATAGTGACTCTGGCCCAGGTGCAGGCTGCCGCCGCCCGCAGCGCTGCTCCACAGGTCCGCCGCCGACAGCTGCTGCCGCTGCGTGTGGTTTGCGCCATGCCAACCGCTGCTGAACACGTGCGTGTAGTCCAGGCGCTGGTCGGGGCAGATGGAGGCGAGGGGCGCCAGGCCGCCCACGGCGTACACGTTGATGCGCGCCGCCGCCTGGCAGTTATCCTCGGAGGCCGCGAAGCCCCGCACGCGCAGGAACAGGAAGGAGCCGTCTGCCGCCGTGACGAGGCGCGGCAGGGCGGAGCACAGGTCGCGGCGCGCGGCCACGCCCACCGTGAAGTTGCCGTGCCTGCCTGCCATGCGGCGCGCGTCGCGGCGGCACTGTGGCGCGGCGGGCACCATTGAGTACTCGCCCTCCAGGAAGAAGTCGTTGTAGTCCGCGGCGGGCGTCATGACGGGCACGCTGAAGGTGAGGCGCAGCTGCCGCGTGTACGACACCAGCAGGAAGGGCCGCTCGTGGGAGACGTTGCACAGGCAGGCACGCACCAGCGGCACGCCCTCCCAGGGCTCTTCGCTCAGCCAGATGGCAGGCTGATCCCCCGCGCCTGCGTGCGAGCACTCGTAGCGATGTGAGGCGTGGCGGTAGCGCGTGCCACAACTCGATCCCATCCGCGCCCGCAGGATGCGCAGCGCCACCCGCTGCTGCGGCGCCGCCCGGAAGGTGTACACGCAGCGCAACTTGCGTGCGCCGCCGCGCCCGAAGAGGAACACATCCCGCGGCGAGGCGAAAAGGCGGTCAGGCTGCTCCGTGAAGGTGCGGTCACAGGGGCCTCCTCCGGGAGTGGGCGCCCCCCACTGCCGCTTGTCCACAAATTCGTACCTAGCAAGAAACTCGACGTGTGCTGGCGCCGTGCCCGCCGCGTACCTGAGGGAGAGCGTGAGTGCCGGCGAGGCGGACACGTAGCTCTCCCCGGGCAGGCAGGGCGCGGCGTGCGGGCCCGGCGCGTGCACACCCGAGCACACGCGCGGCAGCTGGTCGGGGCGGCAGAAACTGCCGATCACCTTGGTGGCGGGCGGCGCCTCCTCCTGCGTCACGTTGAGCGTCACGTTCTCTGGGGAATCCAGTGGCGCGGCGGAGGCTGCGGAGGCGGTGGGATCAGGGACCGGGGGCTGCTCGGACAGGGCGTCGCCGTCGGTGATGGTGAGGGTGTTGGAGCAGTGGGCGGGCTCCGGCATCTCAGGGTGGTGCACGTGGCGGTAGTGCAAGAAGTAGAGCCACACCACCTCGGTGCTGCCGGCCAGCAGGCGCCACCAGCAGGTGGTGTTGGGCAGCAGAGAGTGCACGGGGGACTGCACGTAGCCGCTGCGCTGGCCGCGGCTGCTCACCGTGTAGTTGCAGGCGGCACCCTCGCGGATGTAGGCGGTGCTCTCCCTGTCCACGAACTCCACCTCCACGTCCAGCTCGAAGCCGAAGGTGCGGCGGCGCGGCGAGTCCTGGAAGGGAAAATCGAAGGGCGAGGCGTGGAAGACGAGCAGCAGGTCGGGGCCGCTGGAGGTGATGCCGCTGAGGGGCGCGCCGCCCTTGCACAGCGTGGCCAGCACGGACTCCCGCGTGTTGTTGCCGTCGTAGGCCACGAGGTAGTCGTGTAGCACGTGGCAGCCCGTGCCCACCTGCAGCTTCCTCTCGCGCGACAGGTGCGGCGCGTTGCGGTCCTTGATGTAGATGAGGTGCGGGTTGCGCTGGCGCACGCGGATGAGCGCCACTTTGCCGTCCGGC
>NC_087194.1:4870014-4872514 GCF_035594125.1 Scylla paramamosain
ATTCCTTCTTCCTTGTGTTTTCCTTGTTCTTCTTTTCTTGTCGTGGAGGAAAAAGAAAACAGGAAAAAAATATTCTAAACCTTTCTTTTTTTTTCTTCGTTTTTGTTGATTTGATTTATTATTTTTTGTTATTTTTGTTTTTTTTTGTTCTAATGTAATTGTTTGTTGTTTGTTATAGTCTCTCTCTCTCTCTCTCTCTCTCTCTCTCTCTCTCTCTCTCTCTCTCTCTCTCTCTCTCTCTCTCTCTCTCTCTCTCTCTCTCTCTCTCTCTCTCTCTCTCTCTTTTAATTTATTCGTATCAGCAACTTACTGCCGGAGTGTTGGGAGAAGTTTGCAATGGAGGAGGAGGAGGAGGAGGAGGAGGAGGAGGAGGAGGAGGAGGAGGAGGAGGAGGAGGAGGAGGAGGAGGAGGAGGAGGAGGAGGAGGAGGAGGACTGAAAAAGAAGGGGAAGAGATTTCTTGGTGAATATTTCGTGTGTGTGTGTGTGTGTGTGTGTGTGTGTGTGTGTGTGTGTGTGTGTGTGTGTGTGTGTGTGTGTGTGTGTGTGTGTGTGTGTGTGTGTGTGCAAAAGTTACTCTCTCTCGTTGCAGTGTCATGTACAAATCAGGAAAAGTTATAATGAGTGCAACCGAGAGAGAGAGAGAGAGAGAGAGAGAGAGAGAGAGAGAGAGAGAGAGAGAGAGAGAGAGAGAGAGAGAGATTATAGTAGGCAGATAAAAACACACACACACACACACACACACACACACACACACACACACACACACACACACACACACACACACACACACACACACACACACACACACACACACACACACACACACACTCGCGGACAGACAGAGCTACCCACATGCTGGCTTGAATCTCTTAAGGTCGTCACTCCTGGGAAAAAAAAAATTAGACAGTTTGAACCTAATTGCATGATTTTTTAAGTTGCATTACTAAACTTGCTACTTAAATGTCGCGGAAGCGTTTGTGGAAGTTTTAAGTTTAAGTATAAAGTTAGTGAAGGGGGAAGGTCGAGAGAGAGAGAGAGAGAGAGAGAGAGAGAGAGAGAGAGAGAGAGAGAGAGAGAGAGAGAGAGAGAGAGAGAGAGAGATACAGAGACAATGATACACATCCCTCCCAACACACACACACACACACACACACACACACACACACACACACACACACACACACACACAGAGGAAATACAAAAGAAGGAAAAATAAAGAGAATGAGGGAAGGGAAAGTGAGATGGGGAAGAAAGAGGGGAGGTAAAGGGGAAAGGGATTAGGGAAGGATTACTGAAATAAAGGGAAGGAATTATACGAATAGGAGGAGGAGGAGGAGGAGGACGAGGAGGAGGGAAGAACAAAGTGAATGAAGGAAAGATATACTAAAGGAAGAAGAAAAAAATAGGGATATTAAAAATAAAAGAGAGAGAGAGAGAGAGAGAGAGAGAGAGAGAGAGAGAGAGAGAGAGAGAGAGAGAGAGAGAGATGGGAAGAACATCACTAACCTAACCTAACCTAACCTAACCTAACTCAACCTAACCTAACCTAACCTAACCTAACCTATCCTAACCCAACCTAACCTAACCTAACCTAACCTAACCCAACCTATCCTAACCTAACGTAACCTAACCTATTCTAACCAAACCTAACCTAACCTAACCTATCCTATCCTAACCTAACGTAACCTAACCTAACCTATTCTAACCAAACCTAACCTAACCTAACCTAACCTAACCTAACCAACCTAACCTAACCTAACCTAACCTAACCCAACCCAACCCAAGAAACATGGGATCACGAGCCTGTACGAATCATTAAGTGGAATCAGAACCTGTTAAGTGTGATCGGAACCTCTTAAAGGGGGATTGAACACTAATTAAAGGGATTTACAACTTAATAGGAGGATTTACCTGCTCGTTATTCACGCAAGTTAATCCTATTCAGCAGGTGAAGAGGATCAGGTGTGCAATTCACCTGCCCACGCAAGACAGGTGTGAAAGACAGGTGTGTGATGGGAATGATAAGGACCCTTCTCTCTCTCTCTGTCTCTCTCTCTCTCTCTCTCTCTCTCTCTCTCTCTCTCTCTCTCTCTCTCTCTCTCTCTCTCTCTCTGCGAAAAATCCCAAAACAAAGGAATTAAGGTGGGAAAGTTGGAAAACGAGAGAGAGAGAGAGAGAGAGAGAGAGAGAGAGAGAGAGAGAGACAGAGACAGAGAGAGAGAGAGAGAGAGAGAGAGAGAGAGAGAACTGTTAAATTAAAAACGGAAAAGAGGAAACGAAACCAGAGAGAGAGAGAGAGAGAGAGAGAGAGAGAGAGAGAGAGAGAGAGAGAGAGAGAGAGAGAGAGAGAGAGAGAGAGAGAGGGAATGTTAATCTCCCAGCCTCGGTAACCTAACACGGTCAAGTTAACACGAAACATTCACTCAAAGTTGAATTAATTAAGGATTTCTGGTCCTCGCCATCTCGCTGGAATTCCCTTTGTTGGGAGGAGGGGGAGG
>NC_087194.1:4877514-4887514 GCF_035594125.1 Scylla paramamosain
CCTCCTCCTCCTCCTTGCATCAGCTTGAGTGGCGGGTAAATAGATGTTTTTTGTCACACTTGGCGCAGTAAAGCTTCGAGTCCCGGGAGTGTAATGAAGGGCGTGTTATGATGATGCTCTCTCTCTCTCTCTCTCTCTCTCTCTCTCTCTCTCTCTCTCTCTCTCTCTCTCTCTCTCTCTCTCTCTCTCTCTCTCTCTCTCTCTCTCTCTCTCTCTCTCTCTCTCTCTCTCTCTCTCTCTCTCTCTTAGTAGTAGTAGTAGTAGTAGTAGTAGTAGTAGTAGTAATGAAACATCATCCAAGTGGACTACAGTAAACAGCGGGGTGCCACAGGGATCAGTCTTAGGACCTGTTCTCTTCCTTGTTTTATATCAGCGACATAGATGAGGCTGTTACGAGTATAATATCAAAGTTTGCTGATGACACCATAATAGCGAATACCGTACTCTCTAACGAACAAGAAATGCATAACAATCTTGACAAGTTTTCAGAGTGGGGGCAAACCTGACAAATGAGTTATAATGGAGATGAGTGCAAAGTGCTTCACACAGGGTAATGAAACGAGAAAGCAAAGTATATTTTGAATGGTACTCAACGTAAAAGTGTTGACAGCGAAACTGATTTAGGAGTGACAATATCGAGTAGCCTAAAATCCAGCCAGTGCTGTTGACAAGTCGTCAAGGTGTAGCTGCCCGGAGGCAGCTAAAGGATTTTAGGCCCACATGGTGACGCGAATCGTTTATTGCGTTCGGTCAAACCTGAAGACAGACATAATAGACATAAGACGTGCGTTGCACTACTAACCATTACATACTGTATCAACATCATGCATCACTAATCATGGATTATGCTAATTAGGGCAACCAAGCCCTCGTAATACAGACGTGGAACTCACGTGTTTGGGGTGTTACGGAGGCCTGTCACCAAGCAACACCTGCGTCTGTGTTGTAGTGGTCCGATCTTTCCTGGAGTAGTCACACCCTAATTCGGTGGCGGTAAAAAGGAAGCTGTCCCTCGGGGCTTTGTTCCTGCTGGCCCTCGGCGCCTCATGCTTGCCCGTCTTACCCTTAGGTCAGCAATGGTTCCCGGGTGACTCATTCCTCTACGGAGATCCCTCTGTGTCTGATCTACCCTACGCGCCACGTCATGAACTTTACCACGTAAACACGACCCCCACTACCTCTCTGCAGCTAAACTCTCCACAGCTAGTTCCTCACTCACATCTTCACTACTACAATTAACAAGTATAATGAATTCAGTTTCCTTAATCTCTACTCTAATTAACTTAGTTTCCTTAGTGTTAGCCTTGCTTCATATATTAGTTCACTTCACCTCTCACAACACCGGTCATGTTATTTAGCATACGCTTGCTCACTAACAACTTCTTTCACCCGCTCGGCGGTAACAGAAGGCAAACAAAATAATTGGCCTAATTGGCAGATCTTTTGAATATAAATCTAAGGATACAATCATTTTTTTTTGTATAACTCCTTGGTCCGTCCCCTTTTGGAGCATTGCGTTCAACCATGGTGTCCCTACCACTAGAAACACATTGATAAATTAGGAGGAGTTCAGCGTAGAGCAACACAGATGACACCAAGCCTGAGAAACAAATCACACGAAGAGCGTCTTAAAGAATTAAATGTATTCCCATTAACACAAAGAAGTTTAAACAAGTTATTTCTTCCACCGTGTAGTAAGTCTGTGGACTGGGCTTCCTCGAGACGTGACGGACTGCAGCACCGTACAGACTTTTCAGTGACGACTTGACAAATATTTTGCCTCCAGTCCGCGACTAACACCACTTGTTTGTCAGAGAATAACTTCCTTGCCTCCAGGAAATGATGGCAACTCATTTCATCTATATTCTTTCTTTCCTGTAAAATTTCCTTCGGGTTTTCCTTCCCTTAAAGTGCTTATTTCCAACCTGCTTCCTGTACGGCTTATGACGGAAGGAGTGGAGGGTGGGGGGAGAGCCTTCTGCTTTGCTGTCCCTCTCTTCTACTATCACCTTAGTAGTCGTAGGTCAGGACACCTCGTGAGAACCGCTAGGTCTGTGGTGGCCTGTGTTTACAATGAACACTCTCTCTCTCTCTCTCTCTCTCTCTCTCTCTCTCTCTCTCTCTCTCTCTCTCTCTCTCTCTCTCTCTCTCTCTCTCTCTCTCTCTCTCTCTCTCTCTCTCTCTGGTTGGAGCTCATATTACTCTCTCACTCTTTATTGCTCTAATACATCATTCCTCCTCCTCCTCCTCCTCCTCCTCCTCCTCCTCCTCCTCCTCCTCCTCCTCCTCCTCCTCCTCCTCCTCCTCCTCCTCTTCCTCCTCGCAGATGGCGTGGAGTGATGCATCGTACCGTAGTATCAAACTCCCTAAACATTCTTCCTCCTCCTCCTCTTCCTCCTCTTCCTCTTCCTCTTTGTCCTCTTCTTCATTCTTCCTCCACCTTATCTCGCTTTCTTTCTTCCACTTCTCTTCCTCCACATACCCGTTCCTTCTCGGTTTTATGCCTCCTCCTCCTCCTCCTCCTCCTCCTCCTCCTCCTCCTCCTCCTCCTCCTCCTCCTCCTCCTCCTCCTCCTCCTCCTCCTCCTCAGCCAATCAGTGAAGGCCTAAGAACTGCAGTCCTTGATTTTTTGTTTGTTTTTTGTTGTTGTTAGTTCTTCTTCTTCTTCTTCTTCTTCTTCTTCTTCTTCTTCTTCTTCTTCTTCTTCTTCTTCTTCTTCTTCTTCTTCTTCTTCTTCTTCTTCTTCTTCTTCTTCTTCTTCTTCTTCTTCTTCTTCTTCTTCTTCTTCTTCTTCTTCTTCTTCTTCTTCTTCTTCTTCTTCTTCTTCTTCTTCTTCTTCTTCTTCTTCTTCTTCTTCTTCTTCTTCTTCTTCTTCTTCTTCACAATACTAATTTTTTTAAAATTTTCTTCCATTCCATATTATTTTTCCTCCTCCTCCTCCTCCTCCTCCTCCTCCTCCTCCTCCTCCTCCTCCTCCTCTTCCTCCTCCTCCTCCTCCTCCTCCTCCATGAGACGCTTCGTTCTCTCATAAAACGTCTTTGGGATCGTCTTCAGAATTTGCATAAATCAATCTCCTCCTCCTCCTCCTCCTCCTCCTCCTCCTCCTCCTCCTCCTCCTCCTCCTCCTCCTCCTCCTCCTCGTGGTTCCCTTGCTGTCCCTTCCTCTCTTCCAAGTCTCATGGAACCCACCTCCTCCTCCTCCTCCTCCTCCTCCTCCTCCTCCTCCTCCTCCTCCTCCTCCTCCTCCTCCTCCTCCTCTTCCTCCTCCTCCTTTTCCTGGTCTTCCCTTAAGGGCTGGATTTACTCTTCCTTTTATCCTTCTTGTCACCCTTAAGGAAACATAAGGGACTATTGGGAATGGATGACCAATATCTACTCTCTCTCTCTCTCTCTCTCTCTCTCTCTCTCTCTCTCTCTCTCTCTCTCTCTCTCTCTCTCTCTCGTCTGGTCTCTGTTCGACTCTTGACCAGCAGGGGCACAGGAAACGCAGGCAACAGTGCAGGTGTTTATTCACAGAAGGTGTGAACAGAAGGCTGGAGGTAGGTGATCTCCCGGCGCCAGGCCGCGCACTTCAACTTAACACTTATGACTGAAGCCTAGCTCGTTCACTCATACACGTATTCATGCCTCACACAAGTCTCGCTCATTCACTCGTTCACACAACTAGCTAACAACCACACACCTCCCCCGAGACATAAGGAAGATTCCTTATCTTTGTTATGGCTACCGTAACACATGAAACAAAGTTACAATGATTGAAGTACAGAAAACACGGTACATATACACAAAACAAACACAGCGTACAATGAACACGTACGACTAATCGTAGGTGCTACGGTGCCACCGCACCTGCAGTCGTCTCGGCTCCCTACGCTGTCGGCTGCTTCGACGCTCTGGTTGCTCTCGGCCACGGTGTACCCCGTTACCCTGATGCTCCGGGCTGCCGGGATGGTGGTGTTCCTCGTGACCCTGATGCTGAAGCGCTGCACCGCCATGAGCGGTGTGCTGCTCGACAGGAAGGGGAGCAAGAGGTCTGTGTGGGCGTAGGTGTCTTCTATTACGCCACATCACGCGACCGCTGCCCATCTTGATGAGGTAGTCTCTCCTTCGCCCAACAGCCACGATGACACCCAGGCGATCCCAGAGGCCTGTCATGTGATCTTGAACGTCGACGTGGCCACCGAGGTGCAGGAGAGGAAGAGTACGGGCGGACGCGTCGTGGCGAAGTTTCGCTTTCTTCCTCAGTCGCTCTGCCTTGGCGTCGCACTCATCAGCAGCGCGCTGCCACTGCTGAGCGTATGAGCGATGATGAGCCGGGACACAGGACCTCATAGGATGACCGAAGAGGACTTGTGCTGGTGATCGCCCTTCCGCCCTCGGAGTGTTGCGCAGTTCCAGCAACCCGCGAGCGAACGCATCCTCGTCCAGGTGTCCCTGCTGTGTGGTCGTGAGGATCAGCTTCTTCACGGACTTGACCGCTGCCTCGGCGTGACCATTGGAGCGTGGATAATGAGGTGAAGATACACGATGCTCCACCCCCCATCGAGCCAGGAAGCGCCGTACCGATGAAGAAGTGAACTGCGGTCCACCGTCAGTCCTCAGGAGAACAGGCACGCCCGTGTCGGCGAACACACCCCGAAGGACACGAACGAGCTGATCAGCCGATGCTGGACGTGAGCATGCAGACACGTGAGGCCACCCAGACAAGCGATCTACATACACGAGGTATGTACGGCCTGCTGCGTGGAAGTAGTCTGCAGAAACTGACTCAAACACCCTGCTGGGTGTGTCCGTGTCCTGCCAGAGAGGTTCGTTGGCTTGGCTTGGTAGGAGTGGACGGCATAGTGAGCATCCAGAAACGACGTTCTCAACGTCTCTGTCCATACCAGGCCAGTACACCGTTTGTCGGGCCCGTCGCTTGGTGCGCTCCATCCCCTGATGACTGTCATGGAGTCGCTCTAGTGTTTCTCGGCGGAGGCTGTGAGGAATAAGAAGCCTCGGCCCGTAAACCACCAGGTCGTCGTCTACGGCCAGCAGACTGCGCACCGGCCAGTACGTACGCAAGCGGTGATCGAGGTCGTGGCAATGATCAGGGAAGCCCTCGATGATGACGTTCTTGAGCAAGCAGTACTCCCCGTCTCTTGCTGCTGCGGCACGTACCATTTCCACAGTCTGATCCTGGAGTGGTGCTAAGCGGACGCCGTCCTCATTGGTGGCAGATAACGCTGAGATGACCGCTGAGTGGAGAGGGTCGAGGTCACCAGAAGTAGCAGCATCCTCTTCCTCCACTGGGTCCTGTACTTCCAACTGGCTCTTAATTTCTTCACGCCAATTGTAAGGGATTGTACGAGATGCTGTTACGGCGAAGGGTCGAGCGTCGTCTGTCAACTCGATGGCCATGGATCCACCAGCCATTGCACGTAAACCTTCCTTTGCTTCGAAGACGCTGGGAAAGGCCTTGATCACAGCAGCAGCGTGCCCCGCACGCTGCTGTGGCGTTGGGCCGTAGGAATGAGGCCAGCTGATCACTTCTGTGGGCGTAGATAGAGGTGGCTGCGAGGCGGTCGGGTACTTGATGGAGCTGTTGCCGGTGTGCTGTTCTTCCCTGCGTAGCGGTCGGATTTGAGCCGGAAAATCTTCGGGGAGGATTCCGAGAGCGATGGAATCGTACCAGCTAAGCAGCGCCCCCTTCACCTCCTTCACCACGCTCACAACAGTCTCAGCTTCCCTGTCGCCCAGTTGCAAGTGCGACGAGAAAGTTCCTACACAGGTGAGGGTGATTACCGGCAGCATAAAGTCCATCACCATCAGCGGGCGCCAGGCTGGAGGGCGGGATTCCAGGAGCGTTGCCGTGTCGAGGCCAATAACGGTCGTTTCGGCCCCAGAGTCAGGAGTCCACGTAATCTTGTCTCTTCCAGCGGGATGTGTGGCGGTAATGAGCACCTGGGGCGCAGGTCGTGCCGTCACCGTCTTTGTGTATACGCCTGATAAGAGCTGGTATACACTGGCACTGGCTCCCCGCCTCGGGCCTGCACCGCGATGAGGAGAGACAGTTGAGGAACTCCTCGAAGCTCCTCGTCGTTTCCTCACTGTCTGCTGACATACACTCGCAAAATGCCCTCTTTTCCCGCAGTTACGACACACTTTATCTATTGCCTGGCATCCCCTTTTGTCACTGCGACAATCTTTGCCACAACGATAACAGCCCGTGGGGCTTGAGCCCCCGAAACTGCCCTTCCTGTAGTTCGAGACAGCGTTCACACCATGGCTCGAAGAGTGAGAGCCGCCCCTTAGTACTGCACTACACTGGTTAGCGCTCTCTGATGCTCTGCAAATATCTATGGCGTTTTCAAGGGTGAGTTTCTTGTTTTCCAGCATGCGTTTCAGAGCCACTTCGTCTCGTGTCCCAACGACAATTCTGTCACGCAGCTGATGGTTTATGCACTGGTCGCAAAAGTCACAGAAATTGGCGATTTCCTTTACAGCACATAAAAAGTCGTCAAAACCTTCTTGCGTTTCTTGCACGCGGGAGTAGAAGTCTCTTCTATCCATGATGATGTTGCGCTGGCTTCGCAGGTACTCACACATTGCATCGAGGATGGTTCTTAACTCCGCGTCTCTCGGTAAGCTTATCCCGTAGCGAAGTGTACGGGTCCACTCGTCGTCTAGGACAGCAGCGAGTGCCGCCCTCTGCTCAGCCAGGGAGAGACAGTCTATCCTGGCGAGGGTTACGTATCCTTCAAACTTATGGCGCCACGTGTCGAACTCACGTAAAGATGCTGACGCCGTTAAGTGAGGAATGATGGTGGCGGACGTCGGGAACCTCGCGCCCTGGGTAGACGTGCTGCGGGCTGTGGTTTCGCCTTCATTGCTCGCCGTGGTGCGACTGGGAGCTTGTGTCCCCACTCTCTCCAGCAGCTGGGTTAAACGCTCCTCGCGAGCCTGACTCTGCTCCGACTGTCGCGCTAGCAGGGCAGCCAGCGCCTCCAACTGCTTCTCCATTCTGCGCCGTACCCACTGCAGCCTTGTCCTTATCCTACTCACTGCGCCATGTTCGACTCTTGACCAGCAGGGGCACAGGAAACGCAGGCAACAGTGCAGGTGTTTATTCACAGAAGGTGTGAACAGAAGGCTGGAGGTAGGTGATCTCCCGGCGCCAGGCCGCGCACTTCAACTTAACACTTATGACTGAAGCCTAGCTCGTTCACTCATACACGTATTCATGCCTCACACAAGTCTCGCTCATTCACTCGTTCACACAACTAGCTAACAACCACACAGTCTCCATTTGTTTCTTTTTATTATTTTCTCATCATATATTTCAGTGTCATTCTCTCTCTCTCTCTCTCTCTCTCTCTCTCTCTCTCTCTCTCTCTCTCTCTCTCTCTCTCTCTCTCTCTCTCTCTCTCTCTCTCTCTCTCTCTCTCTCTGTAAGGGTTAGTGATTGAAACGTTTCTCTCATTCCGTTCAAGGAAGGGAGAGAGAGAGAGAGAGAGAGAGAGAGAGAGAGAGAGAGAGAGAGAGAGAGAGAGAGAGAGAGAGAGAAAGACAACACAAACAACATCAGAATCCTCCCTCAACAGATGTCGTCCATTTTTTTCCGCATTCCTCCTCTCTCTCTCTCTCTCTCTCTCTCTCTCTCTCTCTCTCTCTCTCTCTCTCTCTCTCTCTCTCTCTCTCCTTCCTTCCTTCCTTCCTTCCTTCCTTCCTTCCTTCCTTCCTTCCTTCCTTCCTTCCTTCCTTCCTTCCTTCCTCCCTCCCTCCCTCCCTCCCTCCCTCCCTCCCTCCCTCCCTCCCTCTTCTCTCTCTCCTCTCTTCTCTCCTTTCTCTCTCGTCGTCTTTCTCCTGTTGTGGTTTATCTTCCGTTCCCCCCACCTCTCTCTCTCTCTCTCTCTCTCTCTCTCTCTCTCTCTCTCTCTCTCTCTCTCTCTCTCTCTCTCTCTCTCTCTCTCTCTCTCTCTCTCTCTCTCTCTCTCTCTCTCTCTCGCTAATGATTTTAATCTTCGTCTCAGCTTTGTGTGTGTGTGTGTGTGTGTGTGTGTGTGTGTGTGTGTGTGTGTGTGTGTAAGCAAGAGATAATGATTGTTAGTCCGTAGTTGTTTACACACACACACACACACACACACACACACACACACACAGAGAGAGAGAGAGAGAGAGAGAGAGAGAGAGAGAGAGAGAGAGAGAGAGAGAGAGAGAGAGAGAGAGAGAGACCACAAGCAATGTTAACAATAATCCCTCTTTCTTCCTCTTTAGTCATTCACTCATATACTTAATTCTCCCCTTCACTCACTCACTCTTTCACTCACTCCTTCACTCACTCCTTCACTCACTCCTTCACTCACTCACTCACTCACTCCTTCACTCACTCACTCACTCACTCCTTCACTCACTCACTCACTCACTCCTTCACTCACTCACTCACTCCTTCACTCCTACACTCACTCCTTCAATCACTCCTTCACTCTCTCACTCACTCACTCACTCACTCACTCACTCACTCACTCACTCACTCACTCACTCACTGACTGATAGGGCTGGTACCAATTCTATAAACTTAGTATGTGTCAGTTTGTTTCATGTTATTGACACACCCCTTCCTCCTCCTCCTCCTCCTCCTCCTCCTCCTCCTCCTCCTCCTCCTCCTCCTCCTCCTCCTCGTCTTTACTCCTCGTGCTATCCTTCCATTTCCTCCTTCAGGTCTTCCATTATCACAATCTCCTCTTCTCCTCCTCCTCCTCCTCCTCCTCCTCCTCCTCCTCCTCCTCCTCCTCCTCCTCCTCCTCCTCCTCCTCCTCCTCCACATTTTCGTCCTCATATCCACACTCGCTTTTCTTAAACGCATTTCTTTAATCGGACTCTCTCTCTCTCTCTCTCTCTCTCTCTCTCTCTCTCTCTCTCTCTCTCTCTCTCTCTCTCTCTCTCTCTCTCTCTCTCTCTCTCTCTCTCTCTCTCTCTCTCTCTCTCTCTCTCTCTCTCTCTCTCTCTCTATGGTATCAGATGTGAGATAAAAAGTTCTGAAGTTGTCGAATATGTTTTTGAGAAGGAGGAGGAAGAGGAGGAGGAGGAGGAGGAGGAGGTGGTGGTGGTGGTGGTGGTGGTGGTGGAGGAGGTGGAGGTGGTGGAAGAGGAGGAGGAGGAGGAGGAAGAGGAGGAGGAGGAGGAGGAGGAGGAGGAGGAGGAGGAGGAGGAGGAGAAAATGAACAAGAAGGAAAACAAGAAGAAGAAATAGAAGACGAGAAGCGTAGAGAGAAATTAGGAAAAGAATAAAAAGAAGAAGACTTAGTAACATAAGGAAGAAGAGGAGGAAGAAAAAGAAGAGGAGGAGGAGGAAAAGGAGAAAGAAGCTCATATGTATTATGTCTTGTATGAAGAATGGAAGAAGAAGAAGAAGAAGAAGAACATATGGAAATAGAAAAAAATGGAAGAATAGAAAGAAGAGGACTAAGAAAAAGAGGAAGAAGAGGAGGAGTAATAAAAGATTCGAAACATCGCTATAACCTAATCCGGATTTGCTCGAAGCTCCGGAAACACTGATTGAATGATACAGTAGAGCGAGCAGAGAGAGAGAGAGAGAGAGAGAGAGAGAGAGAGAGAGAGAGAGAGAGAGAGAGAGAGAGAGAGAGAGAGAGAGATGCAATGGACAGATTATTTGTGAACCTAAATGTTGTAGTAGTAGTAGTAGTAGTAGTAGTAGTAGTAGTAGTAGTAGTAGTAGTAGAGATAATGATAGAAGGATGATAAAGGTATGAATGAAGGGAGAGGTGGAGATATGGAGGGAGGGAGAGAGGGAGGAAAGAAGAAAGGAAAGGAGGGATGAAGGGAGAGAAGGAAGGAAGGAAGAAAGGAACGGGAGGAAGGAAGTGGTGTATTAATGAAGAGAGGAGGGAAGGAAGGGTGGGAGACGGGAAGGAATAGGAGAACGAAGGGAGAGAGGGAGAAAGAAAGAGGAAGAAACTGGAGGGAGAGAGAATACAAAGGAATACAAAGGAAGACAAAC
>NC_087194.1:4900014-4915014 GCF_035594125.1 Scylla paramamosain
CTGTCAGGCGTCAGCGGCGTCGCCCACGTCGTCGCATCTCAGACAAACTTGACAACCTATTTCTTTTTTATTTTAAAACTGTAAGATATCGTAATATAAGTCCCAAAGTCTCAGCTGTCGATGATTTACAGTTGTGTAAGTCCAGAGTGTGTTGCTGTGTCGTGCACTCAGGACGCCCGGCAGCCAGGGACGCCTGTGTTTGTGGGTCCGCCGTGGCTGTGCCGAGCGGGGCGGGGGACGCCGTGACGCAGTGAGGCCCGGGACAGGAGGCGCAGCATCGCAGCCCTTGATGCTTGCAGTCTGTTCACTTTAGGACGATAATGAGTGAGGCTGGCGCGCGGCGTCGCACATCTTCTGTCCCGAGGGGGGGGGTGAGTAGAGTTCCCAGTGACGGTACGAAAGTACCATTCTAATGTTTTTTTTTTTTTTTCCTGGTACCGGCACGTTTTTACGACGTTAAGCTAAATTGACACGAAATTGACATTGAGGAAAATTTTATACTTTCTACCATTTTAGAATTTCAAAGTGAAAGTGTAATGACTCACTGCCTGCTGTGACATGAGTGTAGTGACTCACTGCCTGCTGTGACGTGAGTGTCTTGTGGAGAAGGAAGCATACTCAGCAATGCTATGCAGAGCCACGTAGTCAAGGCTAAGTCAGACCACCGTGCGGTGAACGTCAACGCTTTACCATCACAGACAGAAGTGTGCTACAAAAATCAGATTAGTAAAAGAATATTAAATCGTCAGTAAATATTGTGTAAGCAGTAAATTGAAATGAAAAAGTCATGTCACTGCAAGACAGATTATCAGAAAAATGTACAAAATAGTCAGTGAGTGTTAGGATGTGAGTGTGAGGAAACAACAGTGCTTACATCACGCCCACCTGCTAACTTATTAATAGAATGGTCTGCCACACTTAGCGTCCATTTTCTTCCCTTTGTTTAATCGTTTTCTTTTATGGATAATATCATATTATGCGCATGGACAGACCGCGGCATACATGAACTGTGCACAGGACGGACATACATACAGACAGACAGAGAAGGGCGATAGTACTGAGCCAAGCCGGGCACTGCAATGAACACCTAATGACAAGGCACAGTGCAGGGACGCAATACCTGTCACTCCGGCAGGCAGCCAGGCACCTCGCAGGCCAGGCAGGCACTGAACCTCCCCTCAGGCACGCCTCAGGTAGTCACCTCACCACACGCCACAGTCTGTGCACGTCACTGTCTGTGCACGCCACTGTTTATATGCGGCTGCAGTGGCACAGGGAAGGCTCAGGAAAGGCACAGCATTCACAGGGGCGACGGAGAGCAGGGCACAGCAGGGAACCGCACTCTGGCAGGCGGCGCGCCTCTCCCTTCTGTCTCGGTGACTCAGCGCCACGCACAGCCGCACACCGCCTGCCGCTTGTCACGTGTGAGACTAACGAGGTTTAATAAAGATTTATTAAACCTTGTATGAGACGCGTCCGTTTTCCTCCCCCTTTGTTCTCTCACACCCACACTGCACAAACAATTACATTTTCGCGCACATACATACACACGCACTCACTTTAACAATATGAGTTGCCTTTATTCCCAGCCTTGCATTACCACTCAAATTATCCAAATTATCCACTTGTGTGTAATTACCCTTAGGTTGCGAATCACTGAGTTTTATCTGTTCATTTATTCCTTCATTTTATTCACCTCTTCCTTCCTTCTTTACTGTCCTTTTTTTTGTCTTCTGTTCTTGTTTTGTTTCACCTCTTCTTCCTCCTCCTTTCTCTTTTTCTCTTGTCTATTTCTCTATCTCTTTCGTCTACCATCTTTCTTGCTATTCTCTTATATTCCTTTTTTTTAACTCTATCCCTTCTTCTTATTCCTGTTTTTTGCTATTCTCTTTTCATTTTGTCATCGCCCCTGCCTCCCACCTTTATCACGTGTTGCTTCTGTTCCCCTTTCTATAAATCTTCCATTATCAGTATGGCCGGTAAATGCCTGCTCATATTTTTCCCCCTTTGTGTTTTTCCCTCTTTTTTTTTTTCCCCTCGACATCTTTCCCTTCTTTCTTTTTTTCTACTGTTTAATTTCTTTTTTTCTCTTATTTTGCCTTTTAAGTAATTTTTTCTCATTTTGCATCATATTCTCTTTCTCCTTTTGTGTTTTCCCTCCGTTTTCCCTTTGATTTTTTCCCTTTTTTTTTCTCACAAGCCTTTTTAATTTGTCATTTTTTCCCAATTATGTTTTTTCTTTTTAATTTTTTTTCTCACATCATATTTTGTGTTTTTTCCCTCTTTCCCTTCCAAATCTTTCCTTTTTTTTTTTCCTTAACCCTTAAATTTATCGTTTTCCCTCGTTTTTTTCCCTTCAAATCTTAAGTTTTCTATATTTTAAGCGTTTTTCTTAACCTCCCAGCCTCTCACAGTCTCTCCCAGTTACTCCCAGTCACTCCCAGCCTCTCACAGTCTCTCCCAGTCACTCCCAGCCTCTCCCAGCCTCTCCCGGCAAGAAGACAGTACTCTCTCACTCCTTTACTTCCTTTTCTCGCGATATTAAATCCGGTTTGAGTTACGCTGCTCTCTCTCTCTCTCTCTCTCTCTCTCTCTCTCTCTCTCTCTCTCTCTCTCTCTCTCTCTCTCTCTCTCTTTCGGTAATTCTTTTTTTCATGGTACTCCTCCTCCTCCTCCTCCTCCTCCTCCTCCTCCTCCTCCTCCTCCTCCTCCTCCTCCTCCTCCTCCTCCTCCTCCTCCTCCTCCTCCTCCAGTCCTTTTCGCACTGGCTTATTTCCGCCTCTTTCCTAAGCCGCGGTAAGATGGAGAGAGAGAGAGAGAGAGAGAGAGAGAGAGAGAGAGAGAGAGAGAGAGAGAGAGAGAGGAACGAATGGCTCAAAGGAAAGAGGAGGAGGAGGAGGAGGAGGAGGAGGAGTGGAGAGATGAATAAAGAGAGAGAAGAAGCGACAAGAAGGAGAGAAAAGAAAGATAGAAAGGAAGAAGAAGAAGAAGAAGAAAGTGGTAGGATGGAAGGACTACATAAGGAAGAGGAAGGAAGGGAAAAAGGGAAGTGAGGTTGTAGGAAGAGGAGGAGGAGGAGGAGGAGGAGGAGGAGGAAGAGAGGAAGGAAGCAAATATTTTAGTGTATTTTGGAGAGTTGTAAGTGAGTTCAGGTGACACTAATGGGCTGAGGAGACCAGGTGTGTGTGTGTGTGTGTGTGTGTGTGTGTGTGTGTGTGTGTGTGTGTGTGTGTGTGTGTGTGTGTGTGTTTTGTTATAGTTCTTTTTCTATAAGTCGTAAAAAAACAAAAAAAGAGGAAGACAAGAATGCAAAGGAGGAGGAGGAGGAGGAGGAGGAGGAGGAGGAGGAGGAGGAGGAGGAAACACAAGTAATGTAATTTTTGGACTAGGCTTAAAAGTGATGGCTATTGTCCACACACACACACACACACACACACACACACACACACACACACACACACACACACACACACACACACACACACACACACACCTTTAATCATCTTACTTGAACTTAACAAAAAGGACGTCTCTCTCTCTCTCTCTCTCTCTCTCTCTCTCTCTCTCTCTCTCTCTCTCTCTCTCTCTCTCTCTCTCTCTCTCTCTCTCTCTCACTCTCATGGTAGGACTTGTAAAATAATGAAATAGAATGAGAAGAGGGAAAGAGAATATGAATAGACGAGAGAGAGAGAGAGAGAGAGAGAGAGAGAGAGAGAGAGAGAGAGAGAGAGAGAGAGAGAGAGAGAGAGAGAGAGAGATTATTTTTAGAGTAAAGAAAATAAAAAAAAATCCTGGAATTGTTCTCTTGTGTTGTTTGTTTATTTTTGTTTCTCTCTCTTTTTTTTACTTTTTTCTTTTGTTTTTCTTTACTTTTATTTTTTTTGGCTGGACGATTTCTCTCTCTCTCTCTCTCTCTCTCTCTCTCTCTCTCTCTCTCTCTCTCTCTCTCTCTCTCTCTCTCTCTCTCTCTCTCTCTCTCTCTCTCTCTCTCTCTCTTTTTCCTCTCTAATTCCTCTTTTGTCTTTCATTGCTTTTATTTTCCTTTTTTCCCTCGTTTTTTCCTCTTAATTTCGAAATCCTCTTTTGCTCTCAAATTTCCTCTTTGTGACCCTAATACGTCTCTCTCTCTCTCTCTCTCTCTCTCTCTCTCTCTCTCTCTCTCTCTCTCTCTCTCTCTCTCTCTCTCTCTCTCTCTCTCTCTCTCTCTCTCTCTCTCTCTCTCTCTCTCTCTCAATAAAGAATAGACACTAATGTTTTTCTTTGCAGGAGGAGGAGGAGGAGGAGGAGGAGGAAGGATTAAGAGAAAGAAAGTGAAGGAGGAGAGGAGGAGGATGAAGAGGAGGAAGAGGAAGAGAAGGAGAAACTTTAAAGGAAGAATTAGAGAGAGAGAGAGAGAGAGAGAGAGAGAGAGAGAGAGAGAGAGAGAGAGAGAGAGAGAGAGAGAGAGAGAGAGAGAGAGAAACAAGAAGATAAGAAAGAGGGGAGGAAATATTGAATAAAGGGAAGATAAGAAAGAGAGAGAGAGAGAGAGAGAGAGAGAGAGAGAGAGAGAGAGAGAGAGAGAGAGAGAGAGAGAGAGAGAGATTTTGCATTCCCCTCACTAATTGGTAGAATGATACTCTTTCCCTCCAGTTTCCTTCGTTTTTCCTCAAGTTTCCTCTTTTTCCTCCAGTTCCCTCATTCTTTTCTCCATTTCTTTCCTGTTTTCCTCCCCTTTACTCTTTCCTCCAAATTTTCCTTTTCTCTCCCTTTTTCCTTTTCTTTTTTCTTTCCAAATTTCCTCATTTTTTATTATTTTTCCTCAATATTTTCCTCCACTTGTCTTTCCTACACTCCACTCTTTCCTCCACTCCTCCACTCTTTTCCTCCGCAGTTACCTCCACTCCTCCACTTTTCCTCCACTCCTCCACTCTTTTCCTCCACAGTTACCTCCACTTCTCCACTCTTTCCTCCTCTCCTCCTCTCTTTTCCTCCACAGTTACCTCCACTCCTCCTCTCTTTCCTCCACAGTTACCTCCACTTTCAACTCTTTTCTCCACAGTTACCTCCACTCCTCCACATTTCCCTCCACAGTTACCTCCACAATTTCCTCCACAGTTATCTCCACTCCTCCACACTTTTCCTTCACTCCTCCACTATTTCCTCCTGGTTTTCCTCCACGCCGCTCTTCTCTCCACAGTTTCCTCCACTCTACCGCAGAATATTCAGTGTTCTCCTTTTTTCCTCCAACAAGAGGAAAAAGAGGAGGAGGTTAAAACTCTTAATTGGATTGGTGTGTGTGTTTTTAGAGAGAGAGAGAGAGAGAGAGAGAGAGAGAGAGAGAGAGAGAGAGAGAGAGAGAGAGAGAGAGAGAGAGAGAGGGGGGAGGGGGTGTCTGTGTATTGTCCTTAATCCTTATGTGGTAGTGATGTCTCTCTCTCTCTCTCTCTCTCTCTCTCTCTCTCTCTCTCTCTCTCTCTCTCTCTCTCTCTCCGTCTTCTTAATCCATTTTTCTCTCTCTTTTCCTCTCTTCTCTTTCGTTAATTTTTCCTCTTCTCCTCCTCCTCCTCCTCCACTTCTTTTCTTCTTTCCTTCTCTAATTTTCCTTCATCACAGATTCTATTGTATTTTCTCTCTCTCTCTCTCTCTCTCTCTCTCTCTCTCTCTCTCTCTCTCTCTCTCTCTCTCTCTCTCTCTCTCTCTCTCTCTCTCTCTCTCATACTATATCCATGTTACGATGGTGAGAGAGAGAGAGAGAGAGAGAGAGAGAGAGAGAGAGAGAGAGAGAGAGAGAGAGAGAGAGAGAGAGAGAGAGAGAGAGAGAGAGAGAGAGAGGTCGTCAAATTCTTGCGGTCACGTGTTTTCCTCCTCCTCCTCCTCCTCCTCCTCCTCCTTCAGTTCTCCTTTCTTCCCTCCTTTCCTCTTCCTTTTCAAATATTACCCCGTTTACTCTCCCTCCTCCTCCTCCTCCTCCTCCTCCTCCTTCTTTCCTTTCCTTTCCTTTCCTTTCCTTCATCTCTTCTTCCTCTCAGCTCTCACCTTTCACTCAAACTTTCCCTTGACTGATTCTCTCTCTCTCTCTCTCTCTCTCTCTCTCTCTCTCTCTCTCTCTCTCTCTCTCTCTCTCTCTCTCTCAGTAAGTAGAATCTTCCCTCCCTTCTTTTCCTCCTTATCTCCCTTTCTCTCCTCACACACCAACACCCCTATACCTCCCCTCTCCTTCTCCCTCCCCTCTCCCTCCTCTCCTTTTTCCCCTCCCAAATTTATGTTGGGGTTGGCTGTGTTCTCTTGGGAGGAGCAAGGGAGAGTGGCCATGTTTTCACACCCTGGAGGAGGAGGAGGAGGAGGAGGAAGAGGAGGAGAGGGGACGAAAGGGTAGAGAAAGAAAAAGAGGTAGTAGTAGTAATAGTAGTAGTTGTAGTAGTTGTAGTAGTAGTAGTAGTAGTAGTAGTAGTAGTAGCAGCAGCAGCAGCAGGAGAAAGAGGAGAAGGAAGAGGAGGAGAAATACAAATACAAAGGAAAGGCAAACAGCAACAGCCCTTTAGGTCCTTACAAGGCTGTTTGGATACTAGTACTAGCTGGCTACAGGTCAGAGAGGCAGGACAGCACAGCAGAAGGCTCCTCCCCACCGCCACTCCCTCCAGCCTGCGGTGGCGTGGAAACAGCTGGGCAAGGCACCACGCAGTGTGGACAACGTGACGTGCAGTGTTCACAGCAGAGCATGAAAGGAAGCTGTTCTGTTCAGCCTGCGGTGAACTCTGTACGCCTGTCTCAGACTGAACGTATTGGTGATGAAGCTGTTGTGTGTGTGTGTGTGTGTGTGTGTGTGTGTGTGTGTGTGTGTGTGTGTGTGTGTGAAGGACACGAGTTATTGCAGTAAACACAGGGGTTGTAGTGAACGTATTGGTGATGAAGCTGTTGTGTGTGTGTGAAGGACACCAGTTATTGCAGTAAACACAGGGGTTGTAGTGAACGTATTGGTGATGACGCTGGTGTCACCAGTTATTGCAGTAAACACAGGGGTTGTAGTGAACGTATTGGTGATGACGCTGGTGTCACCAGTTATTGCAGTAAACACAGGGGTTGTAGTGAACGTATTGGTGATGACGCTGGTGTCACCAGTTATTGCAGTAAACACAGGGGTTGTAGTTGTGTGTGTAATTATTGGGACAACAAGACAGGTTGTTGGGATTGGCTTGCAAGTATTTGTTTATTTTATTTTTGAAAGATTCATTTGAATTATTGTTCATGATTTGTGAAGGAAGTTCATTCCAGATGTTTACTGCGCCATTAAAGAAGAAATGCTTCGCCTCGAGGGACGTGAAACGCCTGGCTGTAATCTTGTGCCCGTTATTTCCTGTCAGGTTGCAATGACCAATGGAAAATGTTTATTACCGTCAAGGCTGCTGTTTCCTGTACAACATTTTGAACACTTCAGTTAGGTCTCCTCTTATCCTGCGCTTCGTTAAGCTGAATAAGTTTAGTTCTTCCAGTCGTTCCTCATACGGCTTGTTACGCAATCCTGGAATGATGGAATGATGAAATCAGCGGAAGGAGGAGGAAAAACGAAACGAGGAGGAGGAAAAGTAGGATGAGGAGGAAAATAATTGAGGGCACAAGAGGATTGGGATTATAAAGAGAGGAGGAGGAAGAGGAGGCTACTTGCATGCAGTGGAGGTGAGGTGAAGAAAGAAAAGAGGAGGAGGAGGAAGAGGAGGAGGAGAAGGAGAAGGAGGTTAGTAATATGCAAGAGGAGGAGGAGGAGGAGGAGCAGAAATACATCCTTCCCTTGCCAAGGAGTCTCTCTCTCTCTCTCTCTCTCTCTCTCTCTCTCTCTCTCTCTCTCTCTCTCTCTCTCTCTCTCTCTCTCTCTCTCCATTCTTTTATCCTGATTTTCCCTTTCTTCTTCTTCTTCTTCTTCTTCTTCTTCTTCTTCTTCTTCTTCTTCTTCTTCTTCTTCTTCTTCTTCTTCTTCTTCTTCTTCTTCTTCTTCTTCTTCTTCTTCTTCTTCTTCTCATTGTTATTACTTTTCATATGTAGAGAGAGAGAGAGAGAGAGAGAGAGAGAGAGAGAGAGAGAGAGAGAGAGAGAGAGAGAGAGAGAGAGAGAGCATTATTTTTAGCCCAGGACTGACTAAGGTGGGCCATTTTTTATCCCAGGATGGTCTAAAGAGAAATTTTCTTTATCCAGGATAGTCTAAGGAGGGATTATTTTTATCCCAGAACGAGCTAGGGCGTTGTGGTGCTTTATGTATGACAGGACGAACAACGCCGACAGAGAGAGAGAGAGAGAGAGAGAGAGAGAGAGAGAGAGAGAGAGAGAGAGAGAGAGAGAGAGAGAGAGAGAGAGAGAGAGAAAGCAAAATAAGATAAGGGAGAGGGAAGGAACATGAAATTAATCTGACTTTTGCGTTTTCATTCTTCCTTCCTTCCTTCCTTTTCTTCCTCCTTCTCTCCCTCCCTTCCTTCCTTCCTTCCTTCCTTCCTTCCTTCCTTCCTTCCTTCCTTCCTTCCTTCCTTCCTTCCTTCCTTCCTTCCTTCCTCCCTCCCTCTCCCTCCCTCCCTCCCTCCCTCCCTCCCTCCCTCCCTCCCTCCCTCCTTTTGTGTACACCATCTGCTGGTGAGGAGGAGAAATGGTTGTGTGTGTGTGTGTGTGTGTGTGTGTGTGTGTGTGTGTGTGTGTTTGTATGTGTGCGTGCGCGCGCGAAGGAGCGCCGCTGTTTTGGGAATGTTATGCCTCTCTTTATTTCCTTCTCTCCTTTATCTTTTATTCCTCCTCCTCCTCCTCCTCCTCCTCCTCCTCCTCCTCCTCCTCCTCCTCCTCCTCCTCCTCCTCCTCCTCCTCCTTAGTTCCATCTTGGAGGACGAGGAAACTTTATGGTTAGACACACACACACACATACACACACACACACACACACACAGAGAGAGAGAGAGAGAGAGAGAGAGAGAGAGAGAGAGAGAGAGAGAGAGAGAGAGAGAGAGAGAGAGAGAGAGAGTTGCCCACAAACTTACACATTTATTTTTTATTAAATACAAATATTACTTTTTTCCTCCAGTTAATATTTTTCCTCCATTTTCTTCCACTTTTTTCCCCATTCTGTTTGTCTTTCCCTCCTTATCTACCTCCACAAATCCTCCTCCTCCTCCTCCTCCTCCTCCTCCTCCTCCTCCTCCTCCTCCTCCTCCTCCTCCTCCTCCTCCTCCTCCTCCTATGACTCGTCCTCCCTGTTCTTTCAACACAGATTCTTACTCATTTTTCTTCTCATTCCTCCTCCTCCTCTTCCTCTTTCATCAACCCTCTCTTCCATTCTTCCTTATTATCTTCTTTTTCCTCTTCCTTTTTCTCTCTTTGCATTGTCCTGTCACTTTAAACTTATCTCCTCCTCCTCCTCCTCCTCCTCCTCCTCCTCCTCCTCCTCCTCCTCCTCCTCCTCCTCCTCCTCCTCCTCCTCCTCCTCAACAGCTGTATTGGACTTCTTCCTCCCTTCCTCCTCCTTTCTTCCTATTCATCTCTGTCTGTTATCTCATTTCTCTCTCTCTCTCTCTCTCTCTCTCTCTCTCTCTCTCTCTCTCTCTCTCTCTCTCTCTCTCTCTCTCTCTCTCTCTCTCTCTCTCTCTCTCTCTCTCTCTCTCTCTCTCTCTCTCTCTCTCTCTCTCTCTCTCTCTCTCTCTCTCTCTCTCATATGTTTCGTGAAGCGGAGAAAGGGAGATGGAGAGAAATAAGGGAAGAGGAGGAGGAGGAGGAGGAGGTGGAGGTTGGAGGAGGAATACAAAGGAATACAAAGGAAAGCCAAACAGCAACAGACCTTTTGGTTCTTGCAAGGCTGTTTGGTAACTACTTCTAACTAGCTACAGGGAAGAGAGACAGGACAGCACAGCAGAAGGCTCCTCCCCACCCACCACTCCCTCCAGCTTGCGCTGGCATGGAAATAGTTGGGAAAAGTACCATGCAGTATGGAAAAACTGACATGGAAATTTTCATAGGAAAGGATGAAAGGAAGTTCTACTATTCACCCTACGGTGAACTCTATACGCCTATCTGAAAGTTAATACAATTTATAATAAAACTGGTGTCTGTAAAATAAGAGTTTATTAGTGAATTTAGTAATTATTCGGACAAGAAGAGAGCTTGTTGGGGATTTGCTTTTAAATATTTGTCTATTTTATTTTTGAATGATTCAATAGAATTGCTGTTTACGATTTCAGCAGGAAGTTTATTCCATATATTTACTGTACGATTAAAGAAAAAATGTTTTGCCTCGTGGGATTTAAAACGTTTTGGTATAATCTTGAATCCATTATTTCTTTTAGGTTAGAATGATCAATGGTAAAATATTTATGTGCATCAATGTTACTATATCCTTTGAAAATTTTGAACACTTCAATTAGGTCTTCTCTTATCCTGCGCTTTGTTAAACTAGATAGGTTTAGTTCTTCCAGTCGTTCCTCATACGGCTTATTGCGCAATCTTGGAATCATCTTTGTGACTCTGCGCTATATCTTTTCTAGTTTTTCAATGTCTTTTTTGTAGTATGGTGACCAGAACTGTACACAGGAGGAGGAGGAGGAGGAGGAGGAGGAGGAGGAGGAGGAGGAGGAGGAGGAGGAGTTACACAGAGTTACATAGAAACACAGGCCACAACAGATCTTGCAGTCCTCACGATTTGACCTAACTTAGGATTACTAAGGTGATAAAAAAGGAAGAAAAAGGAGAGCAAAGCAGAAGACTGTCTCCCCACCCTTTACTCCTTCCCGCGTAACCCGTACAGGAAACAGGTCGCAAATAAATACCTTATGGGTCTAGAGAAGGAAAAAAAACCTGAAGGAAATTTTATAGGAAAGAAAAGAAAAGGACAACAAAGCATAAGACTCTCTCCCCACGCTCCACTCCCTCCGGCATAAGCCGTACAGGAAACAGGTTGGAAATAAATATCTTACGGATTTAGTGAAGGAAAAAGAACCTGAGGGAAATTTTATAGGAAAGAAAGAAAATAGATGAAATGAATTGCCATCATTTACTGGAGGCAAGGAAGTTAATCTCTGACAAACAAGTGGTGTTAGTCGCGGATTGGAGGCAAAATATTTGTCAAGTCGTCACTGAAAAGTCTGTACGGTGCTGCAGTCCGTCACGTCTCGAGGAAGCCCAGTCCACAGACTTACTACACGGTGGAAGAAATAACTTTTTGCTTCATGAGAGTTGAAGATTTCCCAACAATTTTTCAACCGTTTCATCGTGTGTAATTTGGAGAGTCTATCGTGAAGTATTTACTGCAGTCTATGTTGTCAATGCCTTTGATGATTATGATGATTTTCAACACCTGTATTAAGTCGCCTGTTAGTCTTCTTTGTGTTAATGGGAATAGATTTAATTCTTTAAGACGCTGTTTGTTAGGCTTGGTATCATTTGTGTTGCTCTATGCTGAGCTCTAATTTATCAGTGTTTTTCTGGTAACAGGGGCACCATGGCTGAACGCAACATTCCAAAAGGGGACGGATTAAAGAGTTATACAAGGTGAGGATTGTATCCTTAGATTTATATTCAAAAGATCTGCCGATTAGGCCAATTATTTTGTTCGCCTTCTTGACGACTTGTGAACAGCACTGGCTGGGTTTTAGGCTACTCAATATTGTCACTCCTAAATCAGTTTCGCTGCCAACACTTTTAAGTTGGGTACCATTCAAAATATACTTTGCTTTCATTACCCTGTGTGAAGCACTTTGCACTTTTCTCCATTATAACTCATTTGTCAGGTTTGCCCCCACTCTGAAAAGTCATTGTTCTGCATTTTTTTTTTTTTTACTTGTTCATTAGACAGTACGGTATTCGCTATTTTGGTGTCATCAGCAAACTTTGATATTATACTGGTAACACCCTCATCTATGTCGTTTATATAAACAGGGAAGAGAACAGGTCCTAAGACTGATCCCTGTGGCACCCCGCTGCTTACGTTAGTCTTCTTGGATGCTTTTCCATTTATTACTACTCTTTGTTTACGGTTGTTTAGCCAGTTTCCTACCCATCTCAGCACGTCACCTTCGATACCATGTGATTTTAGTTTAATCAGTAAACGTTTGTGGGGGACTTTGTCGAAGGCCTTTTGAAAATGAAGAAATGTTATATCTACCGCTTTATTTTCGTCACACTGGTTCAGAATATCGTAGAAGTCTAAGAGGTTCGTCGACTGAGGTTAAGCTGACTGGCTGGTAATTGCAAGGTAAAGATTTACTGGCTATTTTTTTTTTTAATTGGAGATACATTAGCAAGCTTTCACTCACCAGGCATTGTACCGGACTGCAGGGATGTATTCAACAATAAAGTCAGAGGTTTAATTATATTGGATTTCGCTTCTTTTAAGGTGGGGGGGGGGTGAGATCGTGTCAGGCCCGTGACTTACTTGCTTTGAATTTATCGATACATTTTTGACACGCATCTTTCTGTTATGGTGATATTGCTGAGGGTATTGCTCTTATTTAATGGGACTACTGGCACCGTAGGGATGTCGCTGAGGTCTTCTGCTGAAAAACTGATGCAAAGAAAGTGTTAAGAATGCTACTAATTCCCTCCTCATCGTTAGTGAAATCTCCATTTTTATCTATAACTGTTCCAGTAGTTGAGGTAATCACTCTTGTCTGATAAAGCTATAAAATTCCTTTGGGTTCGTCTTAATTTGGCTTGCAACGTGTAATTCGGTGGACCTTTTGCTGTGTTTGTTTAACATCTTTGTTTTACGCCTTAACTCTATGAATCTAATGTGTTCTTCATTATTATTGCATGATTTTAATCTGTCAAGGGCCTCTTGTCGCGCAGGCATTCAGTTGTTTGTGTGTCCACCACTTAGGCTTAACGTTTTGAGTGGGACGGCGAGTTCTCATAGACACGCATTCTTGCACAAGTTTTAAATATTTACCAGTGAAGAATTTCCAGTGAGCATTAATATCTGTAGAGGCGCGTGAGTGACTCCGGTCGATTTGATTAAGAGCTGGTCTGAGTTTACCAAAAATTGCTTTTCTGTACTCAGAATTTCTCTTTGCACTTATTTGATTCGTCAGTGAAGAAGTTTATGACGAAGGTGACTGCGTGGTGGTCGCTGTTACCGAACTCCTCACAGACATTCGTATTTTCCATTAGTTCATCGTGTGTAGCAAGCACGAGGTCGACCACGTGGTTTTCGCGTGTCGGGTTTTGTACAGAGTGAGTGAGTGAGTGAGTGAGTGAGTGAGTGAGTGAGGTTTAAGTCATTATACAGATCGTGGCCGTGGTGCGAGGTGAGTGGTTCGCCGCACTTCGTCACCGCCAGGTTAAAGTCACCAAGGATTACGGCGTCGTGTGCGTCACTTGTCTCGCTAATTTGGTCGTTAATGTCGCGGTCGGTTTGCACTGGCTGGGCGGCCGTGTGTACATAAGAACTATTGTTAGTTTCGGTCCGTAATTATTAATTAATAATATAAATAGAGCATATACGTTTGCAACAATGGGTTTTGATAACAGGACTGTGTGGAGACGCCTTCATGTGCAACAAGATGCCGCCTCCGGGTACACAATATTTTTTCAAATATTGTGTACCCGGGAATTTTATATTGAGCCGAGTAGTCCCCGCCCTCCACATTTAACGATGATTCTGTTGTGCTCATTGTATCGTCGTTTTCTGAGAGCGATATTTCCTGCTTTTTAATTTGCCTTCACGGAGAAAAACTTCAGCGTATTGCCAGGAGATGGCGTGGAGTCTTCTGCGTGGAGGAGGAGGAGGAGGAGGAGGAGGAGGAGGAGGAGGAGGAGGAGGAGGAGGAGGACGACGACGACGACGAGGACGAGTAGGACAACGAGGAAGAAGACGAGATTATGGGAGACTGAAGTGAGCAGAATAAAAGGAAGGAAGGAGGAGGAGGAGGAGAAGGAGGAGGAGGAGGAAAGGAGATGAATGGTGGATATGAATAATCTTTTCCCTTTTATTCATGATGCCTTAATAGAGAGAGAGAGAGAGAGAGAGAGAGAGAGAGAGAGAGAGAGAGAGAGAGAGAGAGAGAGAGAGAGAAGAGGGGAGGGAAGAGGGGAGGGAGGGTATTTCTCTCCTCCAATGGCGTGGAAGACTGTTACTGCCTTTCTCTCTCTCTCTCTCTCTCTCTCTCTCTCTCTCTCTCTCTCTCTCTCTCTCTCTCTCTCTCTCTCTCTCTCTCTCTCTCTCATTGTCTTCGCCATGTTAATATCCTGATCTGCTTTTTAATTTCCTTTGTTTCCTTTTCCCTATTAAAACTCTCTCTCTCTCTCTCTCTCTCTCTCTCTCTCTCTCTCTCTCTCTCTCTCTCTCTCTCTCTCTCTCTCTCTCTCTCTCTCTCTCTCTCTGTCATACACAATCATCATTCTTCATTCTTATCTCTATTTCCTTTCATTTTGCATCCATATTTCTCTCTCTCTCTCTCTCTCTCTCTCTCTCTCTCTCTCTCTCTCTCTCTCTCTCTCTCTCTCTCTCTCTCTCTCTCTCTCTCTCTCTCTCTCAGTTAGGACAAAGCCACCTATTATCTCTTGATTAGCTGGCTTACCTGCCCAGCCACGCCAGGTGAGGTGAGGGTGATTAAGCACACCTGGGGAGGAGGAGGAAGAGGAGGAGGAGGAGGATTAGAAGGAGGATGGGGAGGAGAAGGAGGAGGAAGAAGAGGATTAGAACGAGGATGAGGAGGAGGAGGAAGAGGAGGTGGAGGTAGAGTAGGAACAGGAGGAGGTAGAAGGGGAGGAAGGGGAGGAAGAGGAGGAGGAGAAGAAGGAAAAGCTGAAGAAGAAACCAACAACAACAACAACAACAACAACAACAACAACAACAACAACAACAACATCGAGGAGGAGGAGGACGCGAGGAGGAGAAGACAAGGAGGAGGAGGAATACAAAGGAGGAAGAGGAGGAGGAGGAGGAGGAGGATTACAAAAATAGAGATCGAAGAAGGAGAAGAAGAAGAGGAAAAGAAAAAAAGAAAGAAAAGGAGGAGGAGAAGGAGGAGGATGAGATATTAAGTGAAAATGAAGAAG